>NW_026046604.1:112500-115000 GCF_023864275.1 Schistocerca cancellata
CTGCAATGTAGCTGTTATGGGAGACGGCACGTGGCTGAGTGCACAACATTTGGACCGTATGGTTCGCTGTTGTTGGGCGCAGTCGTACGGTCACACATGTGCCACAGCGTATCATTCAGTACATACGGACCTATGTGCAGTACAATGTGAGGATTAAGCTTACGATATCAGCGGACAGTGGACACAGGCCGTACCACGACGTAGACTGAGCGCTTCGACATGCGAATGCCAGTGAACAGCTGCGAAGGGCATTGAACACGCAAGCACCTGAACGACCAGCGTGCGAAGGCAGGGTGGAGGGGGGGGGGCGATGTACATCCTGCAGTTGTCCACATTACAGTGTACAGCGGGAGCATGTAAAAAGTAAGCAACACTTGCGAAGTGTTCAACATGAAACGACACACAAGAGGGTGGGCGGTGCGAGTAGCGAACTATATTCAGAGGGTTGTGGTTAGACAACACTAGATTAATGTAACGTGTCATATGCCAATTACAGAGCAGGTTAAGGCACAACGTGGGTTAGGTTAAGGCACAACGTGGGTTAGGTTAAGGCACAACGTGGGTTAGGTTAAGGCACAACGTGGGTTAGGTTAAGGCACAACGTGGGTTAGGTTAAGGCACAACGTGGGTTAGGTTAAGGCACAACGTGGGTTAGGTTAAGGCACAACGTGGGTTAGGTTAAGGCACAACGTGGGTTAGGTTAAGGCACAACGTGGGTTAGGTTAAGGCACAACGTGGGTTAGGTTAAGGCACAACGTGGGTTAGGTTAAGGCACAACGTGGGTTAGGTTAAGGCACAACGTGGGTTAGGTTAAGGCACAACGTGGGTTACGTTAAGGCACAACGTGGGTTACGTTAAGGCACAACGTGGGTTACGTTAAGGCACAACGTGGGTTACGTTAAGGCACAACGTGGGTTACGTTAAGGCACAACGTGGGTTACGTTAAGGCACAACGTGGGTTACGTTAAGGCACAACGTGGGTTACGTTAAGGCACAACGTGGGTTAGGTTAAGGCACAACGTGGGTTAGGTTAAGGCACAACGTGGGTTAGGTTAAGGCACAACGTGGGTTAGGTTAAGGCACAACGTGGGTTACGTTAAGGCACAACGTGGGTTACGTTAAGGCACAACGTGGGTTACGTTAAGGCACAACGTGGGTTACGTTAAGGCACAACGTGGGTTACGTTAAGGCACAACGTGGGTTACGTTAAGGCACAACGTGGGTTACGTTAAGGCACAACGTGTGTTAGGTTAAGGCACAACGTGGGTTAGGTTAAGGCACAACGTGGGTTAGGTTAAGGCACAACGTGGGTTACGTTAAGGCACAACGTGGGTTACGTTAAGGCACAACGTGGGTTACGTTAAGGCACAACGTGGGTTACGTTAAGGCACAACGTGGGTTACGTTAAGGCACAACGTGGGTTACGTTAAGGCACAACGTGGGTTACGTTAAGGCACAACGTGGGTTACGTTAAGGCACAACGTGTGTTAGGTTAAGGCACAACGTGGGTTAGGTTAAGGCACAACGTGGGTTAGGTTAAGGCACAACGTGGGTTAGGTTAAGACACAAATTGCGTTACAAATTGCGTTACATTGCGGTACAAATTGCGTTACATTGCGGTACAAATTGCGTTACATTGCGGTACAAATTGCGTTACAAATTTGGTTAGGTTAAGGTGCAAAATGGGTTGGATTACAGTACACAACATGGTAAGAGATAGTGTGTTTGGGGGGGGGGGGGGGCAGGTTCGTTGGTAGTGATCATTGTAAGTGAATGTCTGAGGCAGCGTCAGTATGTCACAGCAGTTCTGTCTCGTCAGGATGCGCTTTTCGCTCGTGACTGGAGGCGCGCCGCGTCTGTGGTTGCGGCAAGGGAGTGGCAGACCTGTGTGATTCATTCCTGCCATTGTTTCTGTGCCGTAACAGGAGGCAGTGTGGTGGTGTTGGGTGCACCCCTGTGTAGGACATGTGTGGGTGTTGGTGGCTTATCTGAGCAATTGTGGATGTTGGACGGGTGGGATATTCTATTTTATAATTGGACCCCCTGGTGTGGTTATCATAGTGTGGATGGTGTACTGTGGCGGAGAGGATGCACCGGACGTTGGTCCATGCTGGTGCTTACATATCGTATCTGTGTCTGTTACAGCAGAGAGTAATGTGTGATGGAGTGTCTCGCTGAGGTGTGGTTCATATTGTGTGCACAGACTTACAGCATGTATAGGGACAGCGGGAATTTGGCATATTGGATATAACTCGTCATGAAACGCAAGATATAGGGGTGGATTGCAACGTACGAGTGCGGGAAGAGTCCGCCGTTCATCCGCTTGGGTTGCGATTTGGGCGGTTGGGGTGGGGCACGTGCGGGTGCGGGTGGAGTGATTGTCGGTTGACTACTTCGTGCGACGCAGGCACTGGCGTTCGGGTTCCTGTGGTGGACAGATGATGCAGGCTTTGTGGGTGGCGTCGAAAAATGGGTACTGTGGGACCTAGCGATGTCGTAG
>NW_026046605.1:0-19438 GCF_023864275.1 Schistocerca cancellata
AATGGACCCAGTTCTTACATTCTTGACACTGAACCCATTCTTCACCAGAATATGAATTAGAATAACTGTCACAGCACACTAGACAATAATACTCTAAACTGTCCTCTTCACTCTCAGACCATTCACTACTCGTTTGTAAACCCTATCGTTTAACAGACTTCCCCTTCCCTTTGCCTTTTCCTTCTCCATTTCCTTGTGTTGTTTTACTTTTCCCTTTTCCTTTATTTTTTTCACTTTTTAATTGTTGATGTTCACTTTCCTTTTCTTGCTTTGCTCTTCTGCTAAGGTATGTTTTACTGGAGTATAGGTTAAATAGCGGCTTTTCTCAGATGTCTCTTGTTTGTTCAATCTTTGGCGATGCTTTCAGAAAAGGATGTACTGCTTCTGGAAAGAAAGGGACTTGATTTCTAAGTTGTTCTTCTATGACACCAGAAGATGCAGACAGATTAACAACCCCTGATGGCCCTGGCGCATCAACAATTTGCCTTGTATCTGTACTAATGTTTATAATTTCAGATGTGTTAACGTCTATGCTAATAACAGTCTCTGTTACTGCTTCCGAACTATTGGTGATGATCTCATGTGAAATACCTAAAGTCACATCTGATGCATTTACTAAAGCTAAGCCGAGCTAGGTGGTGCAGTGGCTATCACACTGGACTCGCATTCGGGAGGATGTCGGTTCAAACCCGCATCCCGCCATCCTGCTTTAGGTTTTCCGTGATTTCCCTAAATTTCCCCAGTCAAATACCGGGATGGTTCGTTTGAAAGGGCATGGCCAATTTCCTTCCCCATCTTTCCCCAATCAGATGGGACTGATGACCACGCTGTTTGGTCCCCTCCCCCAAATCAACCAACTAAAGCCAAAGGGCGATCTGCAACATACAATGGAGCATAGTCGTTTTCTGTGAAAACAATGGAGCCATAAGACCAAATGCCAGCTTTTCTGAAATGCACGAGGTAGCGCATATCTAACAATTTCTGGGATCTCATATATCAACATTGTCTTGCCAGGATTATTGCATATCCAATTTTCCTGAGCCTTTGCACAATAGCTTTTGAAAGGTGCATTTACTCCAACATCCAATGGCTGTAGGCGGTGTGTACAATAAGGCAAGAATGACAGCATTATAATGGAGTTAGATTTCGCTTTTAACACCACACTGATATCAATACGAGATTGGTGTTCATCAAGCAACGACAAAATCGGATCTGCAGGTGATGGTTTAGTATGTTTGATAAAATGATCCATATATTTCATGAACTCCATAGCTGTCATCCATTCTGAACTGTTTTCTGCACCAATAGATTCTGGTGGCCCACCTTTTATAAACAAACCCTAGTAGTTAACCCTGGGGAAAATAAACATGGGAGGGACTGCATGTGTGTGAAACCTTATGGGACTTAACTGCTAAGGTCATCAGTCCCTAAGCTTACACACTATTTAACCTAAATTATCCTAAGGACAAACACACACACCCATGCCCGAGAGAGGACTCAAACCTCCGCCGGGACCAGGGACCGCATGACCTAATTCATTTATTGCCAGTTCCACTCTAACAAATGTCCCTCGTTCAGCAGATATTATGGCTCCAACTTGCTTCATTCCCTTCTTGGCAATAACTTTCCTCGGCTTTAACACTGTGGTAAAGACTGTTTCATCTGAGGCTGTCATAAAACCTGGACTATGGAGCAATGGAAGAATGTCTTTTGATCGGGTGTGTCTTGTTTTAGACTGTTTCCAACTTCTGGCCGAGTTTACGTCCCAAGAGTGAAATCATGGCTTGTCTTCATTGATGATTTTGGGCAGAAACATCGTGGATTCCATGGGCCCCTGTGTACTCTACAAGGTCACATTGCTTCCAAGGATTATGTGACTGTTTTGGCTGATGGTACACAGTTTTTTCCCCAATGGTGATGCTGTGTCCCAAGACGGCAGAGCTCCTCTTCACGTCTCGCATCGTCTAGGACTGGGTTTGTGAGCACAAGAGTGAAAATGTTGCATCTACCCTGGCCGCCAGAGCCAGATCTCAGTGTTATTGAGCCTTTGTGGTTTAGCCTGGAGAGAAGGGTGCGTCATCGCTATCCATCTCTGTCATAGTTACCTAAACTCGCCATTTTTTTGCAGGAAGAATAGTGTATGATTACCTTCAAATGCATACAGAACACGTATTCATCCATTCCGAGATTACTGGAAGCTGTTTTGAAAGTCACTAGTTTTCGTACACATTATTGTGTTTTTAGCGTTTCCATATTCTTATCCATCCTCTTGTAAGGGCAGACACTGGTTTTATTCCGTTATTCTCTTCTCACCATTGCGTGGCAGCGAGACCCTGCCGCAGTGTGTAATGTGATACTGATGCGATATTTTTATCTCATAAGTCACTCTGGAATTTTGTTATCAGTCTTATACTAACATTCAACTGCAAACAAGCAGAAGGCTCACACTGACAGGAGTGTTAATACGTAGCTCTAGCGTTTCTCCCAGACACTAAGGAACGAAAACTATTGATGATAGTTGGCTCACACTGACAGGAGTGTTAATACGTAGCTGTAGCGTTTCTCCCAGACACTAAGGAACGAAAACTATTGATGATAGTTGGTGTTTTCCGAACAGACAGTCCGCAGCTCATGTTCGTGCGGTAGCGTTCTCGCTTCCCGCGCCCGGGTTCGATTCCCGGCGGGGTCAAGGATTTTCTATGCCTTGTGATGACTGGGTGTTGTGTGCTGTCCTTAGGTTAGTTAGGTTTAAGTAGTTCTAAGTTTTAGGGGACTGATGACCACAGATGTTAAGTCCCATAGTGCTCAGAGCCATTTGAACCGAACAGACACAGACACATTAACTTCTTGTAAATATTATTTATTATCGGCAGAATAATGAATCTGCAGAAAAATTGTTCTATTTTATTAGAACATCATGACTGCCTGTCTACCTTTATAAAACAAACAGTATGTACAGTTATACACTGAAGCCCCAAAGAAACTGGTATAGACATGCATATTCAAATACAGAGATAAATAAACAGGCAGAATACGGCGCTGCGATCGGCAACGCCTATATGAGACAAGTGTGTAGCGCAGTTGTTAGATCGGTTACTGCTGCTACAATGGCAGGTTATCAAGACTTAAGTGAGTTTGAACGTGGTTTTCTAGTCTGCGCACGAACGATGGGACACAGCATCTCCGAGGTAGCGGTAAAGTGGGGGTTTTCCCGTACGACAATTTCAGGAATGTACCGTGAATATCATTAATCCGGTAAAAATCAAGTCTCCGACATCGCTGCGGCCGGAAAAAGATCCTGCAAGAACAGGACCAACGAAGACTGAAGAGAATCGTTCAACGTGACAGAAGTGCAACCCTTCCGCAAATTGATGCAGATTTCAATGCTGGGCCATCAGCAAATGTCACCATTCGAACTACACAGTCTAATATATACAGTCGCGACACTTACTGCTGTGAAAGTTGTTACCATTTGACTGTTCAAGTGACACTAGCGCCCCCAGCGGCCAGAAAGCTCGCCTTCCTCTGACGGCAGATGCGACGTAAAAATAATGTTTGTTTTTAATTCGTTTTGTACGTAATTTACAAAATAGTTAATATATTTTTGCGTCACAAGTGTTAGGAGAACAGCGAGAGACATAAATGATCGTGAAATTAAACAGAGCACGAACTATTGAATGAAGTGACATAAGCTGCAACATATTCTTGAAGAAATAATTAAGAAGTAGCATACAATCGCACTTATTCCACTGAAAGTAAGAGAATACACATATATCCCACATATGAAGTATATAGATGATGTTCCTTGTGTAAAAATGAAGCGACACATCACCGTTCATTACGTTCTGCTTTGCAGGAAGCCTGCTTCCAAAAATACAATTTCCGTCTTATTCTTTGTGGTATCAGGTTATCTCAATAAAAAGTATGACTGTTTTAAAACTTTGTTATATCCCATTGATACATTTAACGAAAATGAAATTAAATGAATGCGTCAGTCCTAACACTTTAACAACCCAAATGAGCCAGCTTCATCACTTTTTTTATTTCTTCTCTTGCTCCTACAGACTAAGTCTTGATTCCTGAATTTAATAATGTAAAAGAGCCTCACTTTCACAAACAGTCTTATTAACAGCAGCTTGGTTTCAGCACAGCACCCAGGTGGAAAATTGGGGATGTCCATCAACATGTTCACAAAGAAAGCACCACAATTACTTATGTGAGCATATTCATCAAAAGTAGAAGTCATCTTAGTCTCACAATGAGTTAAAAATTCTTTGACATCTTATGTACAAAAAAAATAGGCTTCCAAAGTTGCCTTCATAACTTTTAAAATGACAATAAACTTTGTCATTTGCGTCCAAGTCTTGGCTGCCATCTACAAGTACTGTCCTACATTTATAACAGTTATGTATTGTAAGCAGTTTCTTTAATACATAACCAAACATGTATCTCATGCTGTTTGCCTCTCTGAGGTCTGTTTGGATTTCCACATTTGGTAGTCTGATCACTGAACTCGTGTCACCGATGTCCAACAGTGGTGGAACAAGTAATTTGGGCGCTGCTTTCATATCCACTATTGTCTGACCCCAGTTGATCCCCTCACAAATGGAGATAGCTACATTGTGTGTGTTCATTAATTTGCTTAAAGCACAATTACTGAATGCAGCACAAAACTGTCATGGTGATGGGTTGCTACAAAAATCACCTTTATGCCTTATCACTGAGAAAAAGTTTTCCAGTGGATCTTGATTAATTTTGCGTTTTAATAAATATAACTTGGTTCCATCCAAAACATCATCAACAAACATGTTCAAAGCGCTTATGTTACCCAGAAGTCCTGTAACACACTTAATCCTGGATGAAAAATCTTTCCCATCAACATCTACAAATTTCCATGACTGTATCCATGGCTTCAGTGTCTTTAATATTTCCAAATGTCTTGAGGCACTTGTAATGCAGTTCCTTAAGGATACAGGCCCTTTAACACTATATGCATTAAATATGTCAAAAATATCGTTTACTTTTTGGCAAAAATCTGCAGTAGCAATAGCAGATGATGATATGGTGCCACAAGTAACAAGTGTCTCAATGCCTGCTGCTACTGTATGACTCAACACACGAACTGCAGTGCTTACCTTCATTTTTGAAAATGCTGGCAGTTGGACAGCTCTTTTAGTGAGCTTGGGGGCCAACTTGTACTTCCTTTCACAATCACTGGAGTACAACTGACAAATGTCCTTCCATGAAGCAGTGCCAATCCCACCTTCATCTGTTGTGTGGATAGTGTTATACCTGAATAAATTATTACGTATGCTTTTTATCAAGTGTGGGGTGTCATAAAAAAGTAGATCTTACTCCCTTCGCGTACTAAGCATGGATTAACTGGTGTGATACCCAGTCTGTTCCTCCACTCCACAAAATTCGAGCCTTAGTCAGTCACACATGTTTTTACAACGAAACCAATCTCTGTGAGTTTTTTGACAACTTCAAAAAATATGTGCATCAGATGGGTGGCTCCTACTTGTCCTTTGGAGAAATAATATACTGATGGCTGTTTGAGAAGATGCCGTTAATCATTATAACTAATGCAGTATTGGCAACCACAGATGTACGTACGAAACCCATGTCTTCAAATCCAATAACACGATCCCTAGAGCTGTCATATATCAATTTTTCCATTAGTGACATCTCATCCATAGACAAGTTAACAATTACATCAGTTTCTGGTAACTGCTGCACTTTCTGCTTTAAAATATGAAATATGTTATTATTTATCCCACAATTTAATTGTATATCTTCCACATACCTTCGTAAGGCATGTACTGATGGAAAGCTGAAACAGTGTGATAAAAAACTGTATGCCTGAGTACTATAATACAACAAATTAAGTGCAAATAATTTAGTTTCGTCTTTCCATCTCGCACCACGTTTTCCATTCAATGGTATACTGATTTGGCTTATCAATAAATCGAGAGCATCTTTTTTCAAGTACTTGGAACAAGTACTTTTTAAAATGAGCTTGTCCTTTTTGTACTTGTGTCCTGTGACGTTGTGGTTGCAGTTTATTCTTACGATGGGCACTTTCCTTGTCAAGTAATAATTTTGTACGAAGTCTAATGATTTGCACATTTTTACATTTCACACGATTTTCCAACACGCGAATAATTTCACGTAATTTAAGCATTTCATCTTCAAAAGATGTCTGTGTTGCAGATTCCGTTGTTAGTGATTTTATATGTGTCTCTCGTGTAGTAGCACTTGTGGTAGCTGTTTCTTCTGTGTCAGGAGACAGTTTCATTCTTTTTGCAGTAACACTTTGACGTTTGTATGGCAATTTTCTCTTCATCGTCACTAGTTGTGGCTTATTCAGCATGTCAAATAACGTAGGAACTGCATTCCATACCAATGTCTTATTTTCCTCGCTCATGAACTGGTTTGACTCGAAATGTAATGCACAAAACTTCACGTTATTGTGCAAACAAAGGACATCTTTTTGCAGCAGGTCCTGTATTACACTATTTATTAACCATTTCTTGATCCTAAAAAGATAAACAAATTCAGTAATTCAATACAGTTTAGAAAAAAATCGTAAATAAAGAGCGCTCTAATGTGGTGTTTCATACCTCTCAGGGTCCTTAGGAAATCTGAAGAATGACAAATGTGGTGTCTTCTTCCTATTATTACTGCAATTGATTGCGCTACATACGCTGCCTTTCGTAAAAACCATCTTAAAAATGAAGATAAACGATACTGTTTACATTTACTGAATACCGTATTCAGAAGCGTAGCTTCTCCACCGCTTGGGGCGCTGTTGTCGCTGTGTATAGCAAAAATCAGCGATAGTGTCGCGACTGTATATATTAGACTGTGATTCGAACCATTCAACGAAATATCATCGATATGGACTTTCGATATGGGTCCAAGACCCACTCGTGTTCCTTTGATGACTGCACGACAATGCACTTCCCCCAGCCACCAGACTCCCCAGACATGAACATTATTCAGCATATCTGGGATGACTTGCAACGTGCTGTTCAGAAGAATCTCCACCTCCTCGAACTCTTACGGATTTATGGACAGCTCTGCAGGATTCATGATGTCAATTCCCTTCAGCACTATTTAAGACATTAGTTGTTTACCATGTCGTGTTGCACCACTTCTGCGTGCTTCCTGGGGCCCTACACGATATTAGTCAGGTGTACCAGTTTCTTCAGTGTAACTAATAAATTAACTATGTAATTCTTCGATCTACTGTGTGTGCAGGGAACGGCTGTGATTTGAATTATATTAAGAAAGTTTCTGATGGCGCTGCGTCTGGAATTGAATGTGATGGCCAGGACCGAGCGTGTACGAGTTAAAATGGGTAGGAGGGACGAGGGCGCAAGATGTCCCTTGCATGGAAGAACGTTCATTACTGTCCAGTCACATCAAGTGACCACTTGTCAAAAGTCTGAATAATTGCCTTTAGCAGCGTGGACAGCTGAGAGACGCGAAGATACTCAATAGTCCACTGTCATCGACCACCCTCCATACAGTCCTCATTTGGCCCCATCCGATTTTCATCTGTTCCCAAAACTTTAAGAACACCTTCGAGGATTTCACTTTGATAGTGATGAAGCGGTGTAAGCAGGAGTGAGATTGTGGCTCCGTTAATAATTTCATTCAATCCACAATGACGGTATCAACGAACTGTTCTCCCATTGGAGAAATGGGTTCGTCGCCAGGGTGACTATGTTGAGAAATAAATATGCGGACATGAAGAATGAAGATGTAGAATGTTGTTAAAGTTTGTTTTATTAAAAATAGGTCTAAAAATTTTCACATAAAAAATTCGGAGGCATTTTTCCACTACGCACTCGTACTTCAGAGCCTTGACCATTCTGTAACACAGCAATCTGTGACGTAGTGGCGATAACGTTTGGAAAAGCACAGGTTTTTCTGTGGATACTCTGCTGATGGAAATACTTTGTCAGCTTCGACAGAAATGGTCTGGCGGCTTGAGTGCTATATTAGCGATCTTCAACACGACGTCCTCTGGACGACTGGATATTGCCAAAAGCACCATAAATGGTTTATACTATCATAAGGTCACTGCTAGACATTTTTATCCCTTAAGGTCCGATGTCTTTCTCATCAGACATGGAATTTCTCAGCAGGACCTTTGACCTTTCTCTTTGTCTCAAGGCCAGAATTCTGTAACATTTATTTGAAGAGTAGGATGATAAATTCCAGTTGATATCCTGATACTCGAGTTCGCCAGATGTCACTTCTGTTGATCACGTATTGTATCCTACTGAACACCAGCTGAGAAATCACAACCAACTCTCTATAAACTGTGGGAAATTCGACAGTCGTGATCACGAGGAAATAATCTACAAAATCCACGCCATGATGAACTATCAAAGGTGGGCTGATACATTATGAGGTGGTTGGTATATGTGCTGGACGATCAGTTTATTTATTTCTCCCGCTCTAAAAAATTATCGGAGAATGTGCGGCAGAAGATATACTATTAAAATAGCTAACAAACCAATTTATTGCTAAAGTGTAACATTAAAAATTACCATTCTGCACATACAGAAATTAGTCTGATCGTTTCATTATCAGCGGGAAAATGCACCTATCGGAGCACAAAAAAGCGAATACGCTCCTGTTTAAAAGACTCTGACTTAAAGTGGGGTACCAGCTGCCGCCTTCTACTTTCCCCAGCACCTTTAAAAAATTTCACAAAAATTATTTCATGTGAACATATTCGCGCTCATTTTAATTTGCAACTTACCTCTCACTTCCACGTGCTTCCCTAACTGTAACTCACTCACATCCACTAGTCCATCACTGTAAGTCGCTCATACCTATCCTCTTCATCTCGCTCATTCCCACTCACTCATTCAGCCCAACTTATTGTCATTATCTCTTTGTGACTCTCTATCTGTCACTGTCTCCTGTCTCAAAGCCAAAGTCTCCTTCGTTCTGTCCTACTACTAATGTCTCCTCTCATTGTCATTGTCTCCCTGTTGCTCTGTTTTACTACTACTGTCTCATTCCTTCCTTCTAAATGCTGCTGTTTCTTTTCACTGTCACCATTTCTGTCTTCCTCCTTGTCACTGTCTCTGTCTTTCATTATCACTGGCTCTCACACACTTCCACTTTCTCCTCCCCTTTATTCCTCTCCTAGTGGCACTATCCCCTTCGCTCTTTTCATAGCAGTGATCTGTCGCTGTCAACTATGTTCCACTGCCACTGTGACCCTCTCTTTCTCCCACATCGCCATTGCCTCCTTCCCTCATTTTATACCACAACCACTGTCTACTATCTTCCAGTTTTTATTACTTTTCCGTCTCTTTCCCACTGCCACTATCTCCTCTTTGGACATAAAAAAGCGTGAGTATTTCGCATGCCAAAATTGTTGGGAAAAAATTTAAAGATGGTGAGGAAGGTAGATGGAGGCAGCTGGTACCCCACTTTCAGCAAGAGTCTTTTAAACAGGAGCGTACACGCCTTTTCTGTACTCCGATAGGAGCATTTTTCCGCTGGTTCCCTTCTTTTCCCTGTTACAGTAGGGAATGTCACTCATATGAAAAGAACTTTATGGGTCGGTAAAATTTTGATGGTTCACTATTGTGAAGCTGAAATAAGGCAAAACAAATTTTACTCTTCAGACTGAATTTTACATGCAAGAAATTTTGCACGTGCTTCAGTACTACAACATGGAGTTCCCAGAATCCTTCTGATGATAATGAGGGAACTTTACAGCGCATTCCTTCATGCTACGTCGCTTTATAAACTACGTTTTCGCCTCACAACGGATTTTACGTAAGTATTTTACGTGTACAAGTAGGATAACTTTGAACCTCTGTATCTCAGAAAAGGATGAAGATATCAAGAAACTTTTCAAGGTTGTTCGAGTTGGGATTTAGGAATATAGCGTAATGTATTGTATATGTGCATAGCTTTCTTGAAACCCTCAGGTCAGTTTTGGTATCAAAAACGATGTTTTTAGGGTGTTGCTCCCAAAACGGACAAAGATTTGTAAAAACGGGAAGATGTCACTTCTAGATAAATGCCTAGAGAATATATGTTTAAAATTTGAACTGATTTCTGTGGTTAGTTATTTAGATAACCGTAGAAAACAGTGAATCAATGCTGAAAAGTGCATCTTTCGTATTTTCTCAGGAATCGCCCATGGACTAAATTGTGCGTCCACAAGCCCCTTATGGCGCATGGTAGACCACATCTAATTCAAATCGAACCAACCAATTTGTTACATTTGCCTAAGCTGGAGGAAGTGTTTAATATTCAAAAATTGAAGCTGTACTGTAGGACAGTTTTAGTAAGAAGACCCTTCTGTTATTTATACAAATCATCCGTGGTCAAGGACTATCCAAAACACTCGACTCTACCTTTCTATCATCAACAGAATCCGTGGTATGAGCCCCGACAAAATCCCGTTATTAGACATGGCGTTTTGGAACATATTGGTAGCATGCATACCGATAATCATTATGTACCACAGGATTCTGTTCATGGTGCTCTGCTTTTATTGATGTATGCTTCAATTATAAGCTAGTAAAGAATATGCTACAACGCCCTACATATCAGTCCCATAGGTACTGCAAAGGCAAGACTAGACTAATTACAGCAGTTCTACACTAGTTTCAAGAAAATAATTATAATCATGAAATAAAACCATATTTCCTTACAAAAGATGAAGAATTGTAAAATAAGGCAAATCTCAATGACAAGACATCTGGTGCACAACAGTGTAGTTTCTGGAACAGAGAGTAGACGTTTTGGAAAATATCTACCACATAACGAAACAGCTAAGAGGAGATATGGCTACTCCTAGCTGTCATACCCACGTAAGCAACGTGCATTTTCTTTATGAAGTGATTCAAGAACTCTGTTGGCAGTCATTGCCATTCTTGAGAAAGGGCTGTTTATAGGTCTGAGAAAGTATTTTTGTTTATCAAATGGTTGAACAACTCTGTTGACAGTCTATCCCATTATTGAGAAAGATCTCTGCATAGGGCCGGACGAGTCCTTTTCTTTGTGAAATGATTGAAGCACTCTACAGCAAACTATCCCATCCTTGAAAAGAGCTGTGCATAACTCTGGAAAATCACATTTCCTCATGAAGAATTCTATTTTTCTCTGTGCCATTCTTGAAATGGACTTGTGAATAGCTCTGGAAAAGTCATTTTTTTCATACAGTGGGTTAAGCAGTCTACTGGCAAGCTATACCATTCCTCAGGAGGATCTGTGTGTAGGACTGGAAGAGCGCTTTTGTTCACGAAATGATTCGAACGCCAATGGTCGAAGTGCTCTATTGACAATCTATGCTATTCCTCAGAAAGAGCTGTGTATAGGTCTGGTCTTGTTCATGGTATCCTGTCTCTACAGTGCATCACAGATGTGCTTCATAGGAATCAAACATAGAAGAACTGCTGGCCGATATATACGTTTCTTCGTCAGTGAGAAATTCATCAAGCTGAGCACTCTGATGTTGAGAGGCCATTATAAACCATGAAGAGGGTCCTCGAACAAATGCACGTCTTAAAGTAGCATATATGTGTATAAAAACTCATCTATGGACCTATGGATGCTAACAGTATCTCTTCATGCAGCAACAAAGATGTGCAGCTCTATATGTTCTGTCATCAAATTACCTCCCCTCACCAGGTAACACCATCCGCAAACTGGACTTTGTCCTCGATGCTCCTGTGAGTGTAGTGACTACCTCTTTCCCTGTAGGCGAAAGCACGACGAAAATCATTCTCCAAACTGACAAGGAATTCATTTGTAAACAGATCATTCCTCCGTTCATTCATGGCCCAAAATTAGTGTTGCTGAGTCCACTACTGTTGGGCTCGTTTATGTGTGTTGTGGGCGAGGTATACGCCTCCATGTAAGTGCCCAAGAACCAGTCCAATACAGATGTAGACAGGGAAGTACAAAAACCCGCGGCGAATATAAGCACTTTAGATAATCGTCTTGGAGACATCGTTGGATATTGTTACTCAATTAAAGACAGATTTTAGTCATATTACGTATTGATTACTCTTGGTCTATCTTACGCCGACCTATACCAAAAACATTTTTGTCTCATAACCGTCAGCGATCAAACGTAAGTATGTTCCACATTCAATGGTGCTGGGACTACAGACTTTACCATCTTTGAGGCATCTGCAGATCCTACTGTGCAATAGTGGTGAGAGGTGGCACGCAACTCTCTCAGTTCAACAACACTGTCAGTCAGATTAACGTTCATATTTTAGGTCATGATCTTACTGTTCCCCAGTACTACACTTGGTACGCATGGTTTATGACTTCTTTACTTGAGGAAATTATGGGCAGAATGTTCTTATAACTGTATGTGTAACCTTAGACAACTTGTACCCGAGAGGCCATAGTTGAGGCAATGGAAAACAGGGAGAGAGATGAATTGGGGCCCATAAATGCTGAGTGCAGTGACCTGTCTATGTGAGTCATTCTGGAAAGTAGCTATCAGTGGGTCTTACCTGCAGAGAGACTTCTGGCCGAAGGCCACTCCTCCTTCCCGTTTAGGGTTAGACAGGAGGGCACTAGCTTGCAAAACATTTTACCTGGTCCAGGAGGCAGCCTGTTGTGAAGGTTGGGGCCAGTTGCCTGAAAGTCAGTGGAGGCAGGCATGTAAGAGAGGCTGTTGTAAACTGAACTTTTGTGCAAACGATGGGAAGGTCATAAAACTGTGCGTTCTCTTGTTAGAAGCAGGGACGATACGGACAGATTGGCTGGTGTATGTGTTTAGTGAAGGCAAGGCTGTAGCCCACCCTGACTCCAGAAAGTCGCCAGGTTCTTTTAGCAAGCGGCAAAACATATATTTCACAGTCATGATTGTCTAGGAAGCTTAACAGCCTTCTTTCAGACAACGGAAATGGTCGGTCCGGAAAGCTTCGATCTCTCCATAATTGACGGACTGTGGTCCCATCTAGATACATGTTTTTTGCCAAAACATGGGCATGCTTACCGTGAGAACGACGTTTCGCTAAACTAAAATCTTATTTTATCATACAAGAGAGATTTGGAGTCGCTGATTGGCTCCTCTCAGGATATGCAAAGTGGGCGCTAGCTCCCCCTATGTAGGAACCCCGGTGCTGTGTCTGGACTGGCTATCAGGCCAACAGTCCAGTCAAAAGGAGAGATTGGATGACTGGAGGAGAGCTCAGTTGGTTTGTGCAATGTGGGGGCGGTTTCGTTTTTGCTAATTCAGCTCCCATACAGAGGCTTCGTGGAAAATGGTTGTTATTCTTTGCCTTTTCTGTCTTCTGGTCCTCCCCTTGTGGAGAACTCCAGATCTTTCCCAAGTGGGTGAGACTTGTGGTCGGTAGGTCACACGGAACCATAGTTTGTGGTATATTTACTCATAGTTGATTCCATTTGAGTAGAGTTGGCCCTCACAGTGGATTCATGTAAACAAAATCAGATTGTATTGTTAAAGGGATTAATTCAGGGGAGAATTTGTATAGCTTCCACAGCAATGTATGCTTTGCCAAGCAAATACCATTCCTTTTGTGATTTGTATTTGTCATTTTTGGCCTGATAGTTATAGTTATAAAAGTATTAATAAAATTTGTCATTATTTTGTAAACTTAAATACACCGCTGTTCTCATTCACACTCCCTTGACTATTCACTGTTTTTTTTATTGTGGTGGTACATGGGTACACCAGCAATTTAAAGTTCATTCTCATTAAATTAATTTGTTTGATTATTAATTTGAGTTCTGAAAGTAACCACAGGCATAGGCAACAAAAGTGGCATGAGTAAATCCACTAATTCATGTATAAAAATTAAGGGTGTAGCTCAAGATTTGTAGATTATTGAGAAGATAATACTTTTCTTTGTGTAAAAATAATAACATTTAGCATCACTCAACCATATATTTATGATTAAAGCAAGCAACAGCTTGCAGTGGTATGATATTGTTACCAGATTACATGGTTACTTGATTCTGAAACTACTCTCTGCTCACAATTAAAGTGTATATACAGCAGAACTACTATGAGTCTAATGAACTGTCTTTTGATATTTTTCAGTCAAGTGAGTGTTCAAAGCAAAGGTTATTTCTTGCATAAACAGGCAGCACATATCCACTTTGTGAGGAAACTAATTGCTAGACTTTCCTCTTTCCATTTTCCTATTTTCCTGATTATGTTTAACTTTTTGGCAGCATTGTAGGGGACTGAAAGCAAGTTTATATATCGGCATATAGAGCACGCCTAAGCATAATTAAAATACAGGAATCCAATTGGTACATGCGGTGTAGAAGAAAGATGATGATGATGATGATGATGATGGTACACTAACGGAAGAAAATCTCAAAAACCTCTATGTATGGCCGAATAAAAGAAACTACTGAAGCGGTCGAAGATATTTGGAATGCGGAATAGGATAAATTGTGTAATTTGTTGAGGCGGTATTTTTTGAGACACGTCTGGTAGGGTGGTGGACTTTGAAGGTAAGCCACATGTGATTATAGATCAAAATCATATGTGATTGCTATAAATGATTGGGAGGCAGTGCAGGCTAGATTAAAGCAAATGTTAGACTGCAATATTGTGGAGCAATGAAGGAATGATTACTGCAATCCGATTGTAATTGTTACAAAGAAGGATAATTCGGCCAGAATAGTTTTAAACGCTCTTAAATTGAACAAGGTTGTAGTAAGAGAACTAGATCGGCCATGAAAAACAGAAGAACTCTTACAGGATTTTCGCAGTATAAACTGATGTCCAGTGTTGATTTGACATTGGCTTTCGGCAAATTTCTGTTTAAAGGGCGAAGTTATCGCTTCAGGGTGATGCCATTCGGATTAATAATAGCTGTCGCGATTTTCATGAGAGCCCTAAGTCACATACTGGGAGATCGATTAACGAGCAAACTTGTCAGTGTAAACGATATTTTGACTGCCACGGAATCTTTGCGCGAACATTGTGAGTTGTTGGAGGAAGTGTCCTCGGCTTTAAGAAAGCGAGTAATAACCTTCAAACTCACTTAAGTGTGAATTTCTTGGAACAGAAATTCAGTTTTTAGGCCATAAATTCTCATCTGAAGATATTTTGCTAAACAGTGAGAAATTTAAAGCAATTTCAGAGTGCAAGAGGCCAACTACCAGAAAACAAGTAAAATCATACGTAGTGTTGTGCAGTTTTTATCGAATATTTCTGGTTAATGGGTGGGTGAATACACCAAACTTATTAAAATTATTAAAGAAAATCACGACATAGATATGGAGCGACAAGTGTGAGAGCAAATTCTTAGCCATAAAGAACAACTTGTGCAGTAGTAAAATGTTATACTACCCCGACATGACACTGCCATTCTGTCTAGCTATGGACAGTTCAGATTACGGCATCGGATGTGAGGTGTTCAATGGGAAGCTGGTAGGAGGAGATACAGAACGCAGGAGTGTATAGTCTATTCACTGAGAGCTGGGACGAAACATAAAAAGTGTCACGTGAGCGACTACACTCGTTAACAGAAAAAGCATTCGGTGTTCACGTGATATGTAGGGGTGTGGAAAATCCTTGGCGCACGCTTTGCAGTTAGCGGCATTTGGCTGGCTGCCGAGCTGTCACAGTGGACCGTGAGAAACCTGTAAAACAATGTACGAAATAAATTTAACAATAATGTTAAAATAATGTTAAACTGAGTTCATTCTGTCGAAGCAGATTTATTTTCATTCAGGCTGCTTACAAAACGCTCCATTCAAACACAATTAATTGTTAATTGTAATAACAATACCAATAATAATAATGATAAAGGGCGAAACAAGGTTCACTCTGTCGAACTTGAACTGTTTTCATTGAGATTTATAGCAAACCGCTCCTCTCTCTCCTCTATAATGCAGTCTAATTTCCACATTTGAGTTTCCACTTTTTCTACGACATAGAGGACGCACTTGTTCCAATCCTCTGCAGTCACTGTTCTTACTGCTTCTTCTATCAGTACTTTAACTTCTGGCATTTTGTATGTTTTGTTTTTCGCTGACTCGATGGCGTTTAATTCACAGTGCTACGGAGGAATTCTGAGAACAGTTTTTCCTAAATTCTTCGCCATTTCATCTATTGCGTATTCGTTGTGCGCTGTTCTGTGATTTTTAACTATATCTAAAAGATCTTTCTTCAACATACCGTCTTCGAAATCGATGTTTTTAGATTTTAGCCACTCTGATATTTCGTGCTTATTGGAATTCGCATCGGGAACTTTTTCTTTTCTCCGAGAATGGTACGGCGCTTTATCAAGAACAATAACTGCATTTTCCTGAAGCCGAGGAAGAACATCTTGAAACCACTTCTCGAAGGTTTCGGCGCACATCTCCTCATGATAATCTCCACTTTTCTTGGATTCGAAAGTCCACAAACATCCTTCAACGAACCCTGCTTTGCTGCCAATATGTGCGATAATCAGACGTTTCCCTCTACCTGATGGGCCCTTGCTTCCGGTGGATAATCCCGACAAAAACGCTTGTTTTGAGGAATTTATAGTGTCATCTACCCAGACGTAACTTCGGGTATGTCCTGCGTTCACCCACGTCTCATCCAAATAGTAAATGGGTCTGCCTTCATCCCTCAAACGTTTAATGGTTCGAAGATAACGCCGCCTCCATAAAATGATGTCATCCCTGTCTATTAACATGCTATCGCGCCCACGCCAGACATATTTGAAATTCATTTCCCTCAACAACTTATAAAATGTAGTTCTCCGAAAATTGCCCAGATCTGCATTTTCGTTCACGACTGTAAGCACTTTATCAATTGTTGGCAATTCGTTACGAAAAAAAAATTCGTGTACTTTCCTTAGTATCACATTTCTATCGAAGTCATCAACACTTTCAGAAAGTTTCTGTCGTAATTTTCCTTTCTTGGGAGACTTCAAAGACTGTGTGGCCCTGTACTCACTTATCACACGATACACTGAAGAACGTCCAACACCTGTAGCTGCAGCTGTTTTCGAAACGTCACTCATCGACTGCTCTGGTGTAACGGTTCCGTTTTATACACATTAAGCACCATGTGCTTCTCAGAAGAACTTAATGATTTCTTCTTTGCTCGCTTCTTTGGTGGACTGAGAACTGACACGTCGACCTCGCTCGCTGAATCCGTGGATGACATAATGATGACAGCTGTATGTGATGCTAATGAAATAAGTGAATATATAAAATAAGAAACCATGCGATGCTATTGGATGCGCTCATAAACAGTGAATGCTCAACGTGACTACAAACACATATACTTACTCTAATAATCAACAACTAGTCTTTCAAGCGTCTTTACAGATGAACTTAAGATATCCTGAAATCGCCGCTGTACAACACCCACTGACGAGCTCACACCTGCAACTGAGATGGCCACACTGACTAAGCGCCGCGCCTGCGAACTGCACAATGCATCGCTCATAAAGGACAAACGGTTGCGCCCATCGCATTCGAACAAACTACAAAATTAAATTCAAATCTTTCTGAAACTTTTCTCGCTTACACCCCCACAAAAAATTTAAAGGGGGAAAGTTTGTTGCTTACTATGTTTCGGATGATGATTTGGTAAAAGTTCTGCATCGGACGTGAGATTTTAATTTATTACTTCACTATTACTAACTCTATTGGGCAGAAAATTTGCAGACGTCATCAAAATGTAGTACTGAAGGCAATTATAAAATTATTTTGCTGTGTGACACACAGTTTAGAAGATATGGCGTGATAAATATAGAGTAATGCGAAAAAACAACTTTTCCTGAAAGCTTAAATATTTCTCTTCTTCAGTGACAATACATTTTAATGTAATGTAAAAAAAGGTGTCGGAAGGTACTTCTCGGAAAACTTTATCATGTTCAGGTGCAAAATTATAAAAAAACACGACTTTCATTTTTTAATTTCTGACGCCCCTGCCTTGTACACCCCTCGACGGCAGCGCTGTGGTCACGCGCCTTGCCGTGTTTACAGTACGTCTCTTGTTTCGGTGAATGGAGCATAGCTTTTGTCAGCTGTGTGTTAAATAAACATAATCACTGCTACAGCATTGCTGAAGAAGAGTTATTCGCTGTTGTGTACGGGTTCAAAATGTTTTGCGCTGGGCAATGTTTCTGCAATAGTTCAATTATAGTATAAGATATATAAAAGAAACCAACAACTACATAGGTGACGCACTGTCACAGAAGTCTGTTGAGAAAGAGGGCAGTGATGAGGAAGAAGTAAATGAAGAGTATCGACTCTTATGCATGAGAGGAGTAGAAGGGAAAAGAGAGATTCGTGCTATTTGCAAAGACCTGCGACGGGCGCAAAATGACGACCCCGAACTGTAAAATATAAAAACAAATTTTAGCAGCAAAGGTTACAAAGAGCTACCCTGATACTATAAAATTCATGATGGTGTTTTATTTCGTAGGAAAGACGAGAGAACAGAGAGGTGGAGACACTGCTTTCTGGAAAAGTATGTTGAGCAGCTGATGCACTACGTTAGGGGCATTAAAGGCCACAAGAAATCATTGAAGAGTATGTGCACGTAAACAGTCTAGCCAGATAGGTGCGCCGGCCGTGGTGGCCAAGCGGTTAAAGGCGCTACAGTCTGGAACCGCGCGGCCGCTACGGTCGCAGGTTCGAATCCTGCCTCAGGCATGGATGTGTGTGATGTCCTTAGATTAGTTAGGTTTAAGTAGTTCTAAGTTCTAGGGGACTTATGACCTTAGGAGTTAAGTCCCATAGTGATCAGAGCCATTTTCTGGTGACTCCTGACAGGCATAAACACTAGTGTGACTGAAGATAGTTGTGAAAAATCATTGGAGCTAAGTACAAATGATATATCTGTTTTTCTTGCTGGAACGCATGATGTAGCAAAGTACAATACAAAGGAACTCACAATTTCTCTTAAGCAAAGATTGCAGGATGCGGAAACACAAATGTGACTGTTTTTCCAGTTGCACATCACCATGATCTATGATACTAGTCCTGTGTAAATCAAGAAGTATGAAAAACAAACAAAGAGGTTCAAAATACCTGCAGCCAATTTAAGAATGCAACACTCATGGGTATAAGTGAACCTGGAAGAAGATTTCACACAAGTCACATCTTCCATCCCAACAGAGTGTGAAAGAAATTCATTACCTGCAAGATTTTAGAAATAGTAGGTAAAAAATTAAGTCTGAAGCATGACATCTCAGAAGCCATACCTCTCAATGACAAAATTGATGTGTTTAATTCTATAAATAAGAACTGTGTAGTAACACAAGTGATATCTCTCAAGGCTAGAAGTGAATCATTAAGCGCTATGCCTGAAGAGATACAAAACCATAAAATGAAAACAGACAACAATCCTGAGCAGCTTACAGAAATCTGTGAAAATGATGAGGAGCAAGAAACCAACTACAGCATTACTAATGAGGCAGCCACATGAATGGGTATCCCA
>NW_026046606.1:0-106846 GCF_023864275.1 Schistocerca cancellata
TGCATGCCATAAGAGGAACTTACTAGACAACTAACTCCCTTAGAAGCAAAAGAATTAAAAATATCCTACCGACTGCATTCCCTTTTCTGTGTCAGGTGGTGAAGAACATCTTCAACGGAACCGTGAAATGAGCGAAAGCGTGGGAAACATTGCATTCGAAATGCTTGTGAATTTTCCAATTGCCCAGTGAGTGTCGACAAAACACGTAAATTCTCTGCTCCAACGTATGAGACGTAACAACTGTACAATTTGTTGTTGCATCGTGTGTCAGCAGTCTTCGATAGTGTGTTACGGGCTTAGCGCGATAAGTTTGTAGACAGCATTTGGGCGACGTTTTATTAGTAACGGCCCCATGCAGCGATTGAACAACAGTAAAGGACATGAGTCAATGTATAGTTGTGCATCGTGGGAGGTTTTGCAGCCTTGTGTGAGCCCGGATAGCTCAGTCGGTAGAGCATTAGGCTTTTAACCTAAGGGTCCAGGGTTCAAGTCCCTGTCCGGGCGGAAATTTTAATACTTTGGTAGCGATTCGTCTGGTAGCGGTGGAAACGCTACGGAAAATAATGCAGCTACGCCGTTTTCTGACACCACAGTGTTTTAAACGGTAGCAGTTGCATGTGTCGAGAGAACACCGCGCTAACGGCAGTCGTGGCCGAGTGGTTAAGGCGTCTGACTCGAAATCAGATTCCCTCTGGGAGCGTAGGTTCGAATCCTACCGGCTGCGTGCGATTTTGCGTAAAGAGGAGCAAACGTTTTCGCACACATGTGACATGCGTGGGCGAATGCGGGTGCAACCAGTGATGCCATTCTCAACAAGACGAAAATTTCCGTTTTAAGAATACTGAGTTTTCGCGACGACAGCTACTTACTGTGCCTTTCGGTTCACCTCGCACTGACGCTGGGACTGCAGAAAGCCGTCGCTGAGATGGTGAGTACACAGATGTGCTCGAAAGTGTTGGACAGAGCGGACATTTCATTTTCTTTTTATGAATCGCAATTTCAATCATTCGAGTGCGGCAAAAGCAGTGGTGCAGCGTTTTTTTTTCTTTTCTTAAGATCTCGCAGCTGCTTGGAGGTATGTCCATCGTTTTAAGACGACAGAAAACTAGCGTCAGCGGTGCGTCAGTGGGAAGTCGGTGAAGTCGCCATTGGAGCCATAAGTCAGTGGGAAATTAGTACACTTTCGTAACGGCTAATGGAAACCCTACAGCAAAGAGTGAGGCCACGCCGTTTTTCTGCCATCAGATTGCTTCTAAAGATGGCGGCTTCACTTGTCGGGAGTCGCTTCCGCCACCGGCAGTCGTGGCCGAGTGGTTAAGGCGTCTGACTTGAAATCAGATTCCCTCTGGGAGCGTAGGTTCGAGTCCTGCCGACTGCGAAAATTTTCTCGCTCTCAAAGGCGGATGTTGCTAGGATGCACCTAGCAGTTGCGTCACTACTAAACACGTGGGTCACCAGCAATGTGCAGTGTTATTTGATCGAGGGCGCAGCGTTACAGTCGCCCCCAGAAGCCGCAGCTCATCTCCTAGTCTCACAGCCGTCCACCAGGTGTTAGTACAAGTGTCGCCTCACTGGGCAGTGCAGATGTGTCCATTTTAGCTTGCAGACGATGACGTGTAGCAATTTATGAGCTAACGCAAGTCGAATGTTTTACCGTGTGTATCTGCTAGATACTGCCTCTCATATGGTGGAGAGGCTCACTCCTTCTTGTGTCTCGTTCTCTGCACACGAGTTGCCCCTGGCATCGATATAGCACGTGTTTTCTAGCGTCAGCGTGGCGTCACGTCAAGTCAGCGAATTCAATATCACACGAATCGAGTCGACATGTTTGCTTGTTACGATGACGGAAGCTGAAGAAATGTGTGTGGAACTTCACTGCATCGGCTGCTCGCCCTTCAGCGTCCCTATGTCTTATCAGACGAAGGTGACTGTGAAATTGGCAACGAGGCACAAATTAACGAACACATGCAAATGGCAACCTTCGACGTCAGCCGAAATAGCTCAGTTGGGAGAGCGTTAGACTGAAGATCTAAAGGTCCCTGGTTCGATCCCGGGTTTCGGCAGGTATTCGTTTTCATGCGACGCCAATGGAATTACTCTGCGTTTGTGATAATGCAACTACCGCTGACAACAAAACTGACCCTCTCCTGTAGCTGTTCTGGTTGTCTATTGCATGCCATAAGAGGAACTTACTAGACAACTAACTCCCTTAGAAGCAAAAGAATTAAAAATATCCTACCGACTGCATTCCCTTTTCTGTGTCAGGTGGTGAAGAACATCTTCAACGGAACCGTGAAATGAGCGAAAGCGTGGGAAACATTGCATTCGAAATGCTTGTGAATTTTCCAATTGCCCAGTGAGTGTCGACAAAACACGTAAATTCTCTGCTCCAACGTATGAGACGTAACAACTGGTACAATTTGTTGTTGCATCGTGTGTCAGCAGTCTTCGATAGTGTGTTACGGGCTTAGCGCGATAAGTTTGTAGACAGCATTTGGGCGACGTTTTATTAGTAACGGCCCCATGCAGCGATTGAACAACAGTAAAGGACATGAGTCAATGTATAGTTGTGCATCGTGGGAGGTTTTGCAGCCTTGTGTGAGCCCGGATAGCTCAGTCGGTAGAGCATTAGGCTTTTAACCTAAGGGTCCAGGGTTCAAGTCCCTGTCCGGGCGGAAATTTTAATACTTTGGTAGCGATTCGTCTGGTAGCGGTGGAAACGCTACGGAAAATAATGCAGCTACGCCGTTTTCTGACACCACAGTGTTTTAAACGGTAGCAGTTGCATGTGTCGAGAGAACACCGCGCTAACGGCAGTCGTGGCCGAATGGTTAAGGCGTCTGACTCGAAATCAGATTCCCTCTGGGAGCGTAGGTTCGAATCCTACCGGCTGCGTGCGATTTTGCGTAAAGAGGAGCAAACGTTTTCGCACACATGTGACATGCGTGGGCGAATGCGGGTGCAACCAGTGATGCCATTCTCAACAAGACGAAAATTTCCGTTTTAAGAATACTGAGTTTTCGCGACGACAGCTACTTACTGTGCCTTTCGGTTCACCTCGCACTGACGCTGGGACTGCAGAAAGCCGTCGCTGAGATGGTGAGTACACAGATGTGCTCGAAAGTGTTGGACAGAGCGGACATTTCATTTTCTTTTTATGAATCGCAATTTCAATCATTCGAGTGCGGCAAAAGCAGTGGTGCAGCGTTTTTTTTCTTTTCTTAAGATCTCGCAGCTGCTTGGAGGTATGTCCATCGTTTTAAGACGACAGAAAACTAGCGTCAGCGGTGCGTCAGTGGGAAGTCGGTGAAGTCGCCATTGGAGCCATAAGTCAGTGGGAAATTAGTACACTTTCGTAACGGCTAATGGAAACCCTACAGCAAAGAGTGAGGCCACGCCGTTTTCTGCCATCAGATTGCTTCTAAAGATGGCGGCTTCACTTGTCGGGAGTCGCTTCCGCCACCGGCAGTCGTGGCCGAGTGGTTAAGGCGTCTGACTTGAAATCAGATTCCCTCTGGGAGCGTAGGTTCGAGTCCTGCCGACTGCGAAAATTTTCTCGCTCTCAAAAGGCGGACGTTGCTAGGATGCACCTAGCAGTTGCGTCACTACTAAACACGTGGGTCACCAGCAATGTGCAGTGTTATTTGATCGAGGGCGCAGCGTTACAGTCGCCCCCAGAAGCCGCAGCTCATCTCCTAGTCTCACAGCCGTCCACCAGGTGTTAGTACAAGTGTCGCCTCACTGGGCAGTGCAGATGTGTCCATTTTAGCTTGCAGACGATGACGTGTAGCAATTTATGAGCTAACGCAAGTCGAATGTTTTACCGTGTGTATCTGCTAGATACTGCCTCTCATATGGTGGAGAGGCTCACTCCTTCTTGTGTCTCGTTCTCTGCACACGAGTTGCCCCTGGCATCGATATAGCACGTGTTTTCTAGCGTCAGCGTGGCGTCACGTCAAGTCAGCGAATTCAATATCACACGAATCGAGTCGACATGTTTGCTTGTTACGATGACGGAAGCTGAAGAAATGTGTGTGGAACTTCACTGCATCGGCTGCTCGCCCTTCAGCGTCCCTATGTCTTATCAGACGAAGGTGACTGTGAAATTGGCAACGAGGCACAAATTAACGAACACATGCAAATGGCAACCTTCGACGTCAGCCGAAATAGCTCAGTTGGGAGAGCGTTAGACTGAAGATCTAAAGGTCCCTGGTTCGATCCCGGGTTTCGGCAGGTATTCGTTTTCATGCGACGCCAATGGAATTACTCTGCGTTTGTGATAATGCAACTACCGCTGACAACAAAACTGACCCTCTCCTGTAGCTGTTCTGGTTGTCTATTGCATGCCATAAGAGGAACTTACTAGACAACTAACTCCCTTAGAAGCAAAAGAATTAAAAATATCCTACCGACTGCATTCCCTTTTCTGTGTCAGGTGGTGAAGAACATCTTCAACGGAACCGTGAAATGAGCGAAAGCGTGGGAAACATTGCATTCGAAATGCTTGTGAATTTTCCAATTGCCCAGTGAGTGTCGACAAAACACGTAAATTCTCTGCTCCAACGTATGAGACGTAACAACTGGTACAATTTGTTGTTGCATCGTGTGTCAGCAGTCTTCGATAGTGTGTTACGGGCTTAGCGCGATAAGTTTGTAGACAGCATTTGGGCGACGTTTTATTAGTAACGGCCCCATGCAGCGATTGAACAACAGTAAAGGACATGAGTCAATGTATAGTTGTGCATCGTGGGAGGTTTTGCAGCCTTGTGTGAGCCCGGATAGCTCAGTCGGTAGAGCATTAGGCTTTTAACCTAAGGGTCCAGGGTTCAAGTCCCTGTCCGGGCGGAAATTTTAATACTTTGGTAGCGATTCGTCTGGTAGCGGTGGAAACGCTACGGAAAATAATGCAGCTACGCCGTTTTCTGACACCACAGTGTTTTAAACGGTAGCAGTTGCATGTGTCGAGAGAACACCGCGCTAACGGCAGTCGTGGCCGAATGGTTAAGGCGTCTGACTCGAAATCAGATTCCCTCTGGGAGCGTAGGTTCGAATCCTACCGGCTGCGTGCGATTTTGCGTAAAGAGGAGCAAACGTTTTCGCACACATGTGACATGCGTGGGCGAATGCGGGTGCAACCAGTGATGCCATTCTCAACAAGACGAAAATTTCCGTTTTAAGAATACTGAGTTTTCGCGACGACAGCTACTTACTGTGCCTTTCGGTTCACCTCGCACTGACGCTGGGACTGCAGAAAGCCGTCGCTGAGATGGTGAGTACACAGATGTGCTCGAAAGTGTTGGACAGAGCGGACATTTCATTTTCTTTTTATGAATCGCAATTTCAATCATTCGAGTGCGGCAAAAGCAGTGGTGCAGCGTTTTTTTTCTTTTCTTAAGATCTCGCAGCTGCTTGGAGGTATGTCCATCGTTTTAAGACGACAGAAAACTAGCGTCAGCGGTGCGTCAGTGGGAAGTCGGTGAAGTCGCCATTGGAGCCATAAGTCAGTGGGAAATTAGTACACTTTCGTAACGGCTAATGGAAACCCTACAGCAAAGAGTGAGGCCACGCCGTTTTCTGCCATCAGATTGCTTCTAAAGATGGCGGCTTCACTTGTCGGGAGTCGCTTCCGCCACCGGCAGTCGTGGCCGAGTGGTTAAGGCGTCTGACTTGAAATCAGATTCCCTCTGGGAGCGTAGGTTCGAGTCCTGCCGACTGCGAAAATTTTCTCGCTCTCAAAAGGCGGACGTTGCTAGGATGCACCTAGCAGTTGCGTCACTACTAAACACGTGGGTCACCAGCAATGTGCAGTGTTATTTGATCGAGGGCGCAGCGTTACAGTCGCCCCCAGAAGCCGCAGCTCATCTCCTAGTCTCACAGCCGTCCACCAGGTGTTAGTACAAGTGTCGCCTCACTGGGCAGTGCAGATGTGTCCATTTTAGCTTGCAGACGATGACGTGTAGCAATTTATGAGCTAACGCAAGTCGAATGTTTTACCGTGTGTATCTGCTAGATACTGCCTCTCATATGGTGGAGAGGCTCACTCCTTCTTGTGTCTCGTTCTCTGCACACGAGTTGCCCCTGGCATCGATATAGCACGTGTTTTCTAGCGTCAGCGTGGCGTCACGTCAAGTCAGCGAATTCAATATCACACGAATCGAGTCGACATGTTTGCTTGTTACGATGACGGAAGCTGAAGAAATGTGTGTGGAACTTCACTGCATCGGCTGCTCGCCCTTCAGCGTCCCTATGTCTTATCAGACGAAGGTGACTGTGAAATTGGCAACGAGGCACAAATTAACGAACACATGCAAATGGCAACCTTCGACGTCAGCCGAAATAGCTCAGTTGGGAGAGCGTTAGACTGAAGATCTAAAGGTCCCTGGTTCGATCCCGGGTTTCGGCAGGTATTCGTTTTCATGCGACGCCAATGGAATTACTCTGCGTTTGTGATAATGCAACTACCGCTGACAACAAAACTGACCCTCTCCTGTAGCTGTTCTGGTTGTCTATTGCATGCCATAAGAGGAACTTACTAGACAACTAACTCCCTTAGAAGCAAAAGAATTAAAAATATCCTACCGACTGCATTCCCTTTTCTGTGTCAGGTGGTGAAGAACATCTTCAACGGAACCGTGAAATGAGCGAAAGCGTGGGAAACATTGCATTCGAAATGCTTGTGAATTTTCCAATTGCCCAGTGAGTGTCGACAAAACACGTAAATTCTCTGCTCCAACGTATGAGACGTAACAACTGGTACAATTTGTTGTTGCATCGTGTGTCAGCAGTCTTCGATAGTGTGTTACGGGCTTAGCGCGATAAGTTTGTAGACAGCATTTGGGCGACGTTTTATTAGTAACGGCCCCATGCAGCGATTGAACAACAGTAAAGGACATGAGTCAATGTATAGTTGTGCATCGTGGGAGGTTTTGCAGCCTTGTGTGAGCCCGGATAGCTCAGTCGGTAGAGCATTAGGCTTTTAACCTAAGGGTCCAGGGTTCAAGTCCCTGTCCGGGCGGAAATTTTAATACTTTGGTAGCGATTCGTCTGGTAGCGGTGGAAACGCTACGGAAAATAATGCAGCTACGCCGTTTTCTGACACCACAGTGTTTTAAACGGTAGCAGTTGCATGTGTCGAGAGAACACCGCGCTAACGGCAGTCGTGGCCGAGTGGTTAAGGCGTCTGACTCGAAATCAGATTCCCTCTGGGAGCGTAGGTTCGAATCCTACCGGCTGCGTGCGATTTTGCGTAAAGAGGAGCAAACGTTTTCGCACACATGTGACATGCGTGGGCGAATGCGGGTGCAACCAGTGATGCCATTCTCAACAAGACGAAAATTTCCGTTTTAAGAATACTGAGTTTTCGCGACGACAGCTACTTACTGTGCCTTTCGGTTCACCTCGCACTGACGCTGGGACTGCAGAAAGCCGTCGCTGAGATGGTGAGTACACAGATGTGCTCGAAAGTGTTGGACAGAGCGGACATTTCATTTTCTTTTTATGAATCGCAATTTCAATCATTCGAGTGCGGCAAAAGCAGTGGTGCAGCGTTTTTTTTTCTTTTCTTAAGATCTCGCAGCTGCTTGGAGGTATGTCCATCGTTTTAAGACGACAGAAAACTAGCGTCAGCGGTGCGTCAGTGGGAAGTCGGTGAAGTCGCCATTGGAGCCATAAGTCAGTGGGAAATTAGTACACTTTCGTAACGGCTAATGGAAACCCTACAGCAAAGAGTGAGGCCACGCCGTTTTCTGCCATCAGATTGCTTCTAAAGATGGCGGCTTCACTTGTCGGGAGTCGCTTCCGCCACCGGCAGTCGTGGCCGAGTGGTTAAGGCGTCTGACTTGAAATCAGATTCCCTCTGGGAGCGTAGGTTCGAGTCCTGCCGACTGCGAAAATTTTCTCGCTCTCAAAAGGCGGATGTTGCTAGGATGCACCTAGCAGTTGCGTCACTACTAAACACGTGGGTCACCAGCAATGTGCAGTGTTATTTGATCGAGGGCGCAGCGTTACAGTCGCCCCCAGAAGCCGCAGCTCATCTCCTAGTCTCACAGCCGTCCACCAGGTGTTAGTACAAGTGTCGCCTCACTGGGCAGTGCAGATGTGTCCATTTTAGCTTGCAGACGATGACGTGTAGCAATTTATGAGCTAACGCAAGTCGAATGTTTTACCGTGTGTATCTGCTAGATACTGCCTCTCATATGGTGGAGAGGCTCACTCCTTCTTGTGTCTCGTTCTCTGCACACGAGTTGCCCCTGGCATCGATATAGCACGTGTTTTCTAGCGTCAGCGTGGCGTCACGTCAAGTCAGCGAATTCAATATCACACGAATCGAGTCGACATGTTTGCTTGTTACGATGACGGAAGCTGAAGAAATGTGTGTGGAACTTCACTGCATCGGCTGCTCGCCCTTCAGCGTCCCTATGTCTTATCAGACGAAGGTGACTGTGAAATTGGCAACGAGGCACAAATTAACGAACACATGCAAATGGCAACCTTCGACGTCAGCCGAAATAGCTCAGTTGGGAGAGCGTTAGACTGAAGATCTAAAGGTCCCTGGTTCGATCCCGGGTTTCGGCAGGTATTCGTTTTCATGCGACGCCAATGGAATTACTCTGCGTTTGTGATAATGCAACTACCGCTGACAACAAAACTGACCCTCTCCTGTAGCTGTTCTGGTTGTCTATTGCATGCCATAAGAGGAACTTACTAGACAACTAACTCCCTTAGAAGCAAAAGAATTAAAAATATCCTACCGACTGCATTCCCTTTTCTGTGTCAGGTGGTGAAGAACATCTTCAACGGAACCGTGAAATGAGCGAAAGCGTGGGAAACATTGCATTCGAAATGCTTGTGAATTTTCCAATTGCCCAGTGAGTGTCGACAAAACACGTAAATTCTCTGCTCCAACGTATGAGACGTAACAACTGGTACAATTTGTTGTTGCATCGTGTGTCAGCAGTCTTCGATAGTGTGTTACGGGCTTAGCGCGATAAGTTTGTAGACAGCATTTGGGCGACGTTTTATTAGTAACGGCCCCATGCAGCGATTGAACAACAGTAAAGGACATGAGTCAATGTATAGTTGTGCATCGTGGGAGGTTTTGCAGCCTTGTGTGAGCCCGGATAGCTCAGTCGGTAGAGCATTAGGCTTTTAACCTAAGGGTCCAGGGTTCAAGTCCCTGTCCGGGCGGAAATTTTAATACTTTGGTAGCGATTCGTCTGGTAGCGGTGGAAACGCTACGGAAAATAATGCAGCTACGCCGTTTTCTGACACCACAGTGTTTTAAACGGTAGCAGTTGCATGTGTCGAGAGAACACCGCGCTAACGGCAGTCGTGGCCGAATGGTTAAGGCGTCTGACTCGAAATCAGATTCCCTCTGGGAGCGTAGGTTCGAATCCTACCGGCTGCGTGCGATTTTGCGTAAAGAGGAGCAAACGTTTTCGCACACATGTGACATGCGTGGGCGAATGCGGGTGCAACCAGTGATGCCATTCTCAACAAGACGAAAATTTCCGTTTTAAGAATACTGAGTTTTCGCGACGACAGCTACTTACTGTGCCTTTCGGTTCACCTCGCACTGACGCTGGGACTGCAGAAAGCCGTCGCTGAGATGGTGAGTACACAGATGTGCTCGAAAGTGTTGGACAGAGCGGACATTTCATTTTCTTTTTATGAATCGCAATTTCAATCATTCGAGTGCGGCAAAAGCAGTGGTGCAGCGTTTTTTTTCTTTTCTTAAGATCTCGCAGCTGCTTGGAGGTATGTCCATCGTTTTAAGACGACAGAAAACTAGCGTCAGCGGTGCGTCAGTGGGAAGTCGGTGAAGTCGCCATTGGAGCCATAAGTCAGTGGGAAATTAGTACACTTTCGTAACGGCTAATGGAAACCCTACAGCAAAGAGTGAGGCCACGCCGTTTTCTGCCATCAGATTGCTTCTAAAGATGGCGGCTTCACTTGTCGGGAGTCGCTTCCGCCACCGGCAGTCGTGGCCGAGTGGTTAAGGCGTCTGACTTGAAATCAGATTCCCTCTGGGAGCGTAGGTTCGAGTCCTGCCGACTGCGAAAATTTTCTCGCTCTCAAAAGGCGGACGTTGCTAGGATGCACCTAGCAGTTGCGTCACTACTAAACACGTGGGTCACCAGCAATGTGCAGTGTTATTTGATCGAGGGCGCAGCGTTACAGTCGCCCCCAGAAGCCGCAGCTCATCTCCTAGTCTCACAGCCGTCCACCAGGTGTTAGTACAAGTGTCGCCTCACTGGGCAGTGCAGATGTGTCCATTTTAGCTTGCAGACGATGACGTGTAGCAATTTATGAGCTAACGCAAGTCGAATGTTTTACCGTGTGTATCTGCTAGATACTGCCTCTCATATGGTGGAGAGGCTCACTCCTTCTTGTGTCTCGTTCTCTGCACACGAGTTGCCCCTGGCATCGATATAGCACGTGTTTTCTAGCGTCAGCGTGGCGTCACGTCAAGTCAGCGAATTCAATATCACACGAATCGAGTCGACATGTTTGCTTGTTACGATGACGGAAGCTGAAGAAATGTGTGTGGAACTTCACTGCATCGGCTGCTCGCCCTTCAGCGTCCCTATGTCTTATCAGACGAAGGTGACTGTGAAATTGGCAACGAGGCACAAATTAACGAACACATGCAAATGGCAACCTTCGACGTCAGCCGAAATAGCTCAGTTGGGAGAGCGTTAGACTGAAGATCTAAAGGTCCCTGGTTCGATCCCGGGTTTCGGCAGGTATTCGTTTTCATGCGACGCCAATGGAATTACTCTGCGTTTGTGATAATGCAACTACCGCTGACAACAAAACTGACCCTCTCCTGTAGCTGTTCTGGTTGTCTATTGCATGCCATAAGAGGAACTTACTAGACAACTAACTCCCTTAGAAGCAAAAGAATTAAAAATATCCTACCGACTGCATTCCCTTTTCTGTGTCAGGTGGTGAAGAACATCTTCAACGGAACCGTGAAATGAGCGAAAGCGTGGGAAACATTGCATTCGAAATGCTTGTGAATTTTCCAATTGCCCAGTGAGTGTCGACAAAACACGTAAATTCTCTGCTCCAACGTATGAGACGTAACAACTGGTACAATTTGTTGTTGCATCGTGTGTCAGCAGTCTTCGATAGTGTGTTACGGGCTTAGCGCGATAAGTTTGTAGACAGCATTTGGGCGACGTTTTATTAGTAACGGCCCCATGCAGCGATTGAACAACAGTAAAGGACATGAGTCAATGTATAGTTGTGCATCGTGGGAGGTTTTGCAGCCTTGTGTGAGCCCGGATAGCTCAGTCGGTAGAGCATTAGGCTTTTAACCTAAGGGTCCAGGGTTCAAGTCCCTGTCCGGGCGGAAATTTTAATACTTTGGTAGCGATTCGTCTGGTAGCGGTGGAAACGCTACGGAAAATAATGCAGCTACGCCGTTTTCTGACACCACAGTGTTTTAAACGGTAGCAGTTGCATGTGTCGAGAGAACACCGCGCTAACGGCAGTCGTGGCCGAATGGTTAAGGCGTCTGACTCGAAATCAGATTCCCTCTGGGAGCGTAGGTTCGAATCCTACCGGCTGCGTGCGATTTTGCGTAAAGAGGAGCAAACGTTTTCGCACACATGTGACATGCGTGGGCGAATGCGGGTGCAACCAGTGATGCCATTCTCAACAAGACGAAAATTTCCGTTTTAAGAATACTGAGTTTTCGCGACGACAGCTACTTACTGTGCCTTTCGGTTCACCTCGCACTGACGCTGGGACTGCAGAAAGCCGTCGCTGAGATGGTGAGTACACAGATGTGCTCGAAAGTGTTGGACAGAGCGGACATTTCATTTTCTTTTTATGAATCGCAATTTCAATCATTCGAGTGCGGCAAAAGCAGTGGTGCAGCGTTTTTTTTTCTTTTCTTAAGATCTCGCAGCTGCTTGGAGGTATGTCCATCGTTTTAAGACGACAGAAAACTAGCGTCAGCGGTGCGTCAGTGGGAAGTCGGTGAAGTCGCCATTGGAGCCATAAGTCAGTGGGAAATTAGTACACTTTCGTAACGGCTAATGGAAACCCTACAGCAAAGAGTGAGGCCACGCCGTTTTCTGCCATCAGATTGCTTCTAAAGATGGCGGCTTCACTTGTCGGGAGTCGCTTCCGCCACCGGCAGTCGTGGCCGAGTGGTTAAGGCGTCTGACTTGAAATCAGATTCCCTCTGGGAGCGTAGGTTCGAGTCCTGCCGACTGCGAAAATTTTCTCGCTCTCAAAAGGCGGATGTTGCTAGGATGCACCTAGCAGTTGCGTCACTACTAAACACGTGGGTCACCAGCAATGTGCAGTGTTATTTGATCGAGGGCGCAGCGTTACAGTCGCCCCCAGAAGCCGCAGCTCATCTCCTAGTCTCACAGCCGTCCACCAGGTGTTAGTACAAGTGTCGCCTCACTGGGCAGTGCAGATGTGTCCATTTTAGCTTGCAGACGATGACGTGTAGCAATTTATGAGCTAACGCAAGTCGAATGTTTTACCGTGTGTATCTGCTAGATACTGCCTCTCATATGGTGGAGAGGCTCACTCCTTCTTGTGTCTCGTTCTCTGCCTCGTTCTCTGCACACGAGTTGCCCCTGGCATCGATATAGCACGTGTTTTCTAGCGTCAGCGTGGCGTCACGTCAAGTCAGCGAATTCAATATCACACGAATCGAGTCGACATGTTTGCTTGTTACGATGACGGAAGCTGAAGAAATGTGTGTGGAACTTCACTGCATCGGCTGCTCGCCCTTCAGCGTCCCTATGTCTTATCAGACGAAGGTGACTGTGAAATTGGCAACGAGGCACAAATTAACGAACACATGCAAATGGCAACCTTCGACGTCAGCCGAAATAGCTCAGTTGGGAGAGCGTTAGACTGAAGATCTAAAGGTCCCTGGTTCGATCCCGGGTTTCGGCAGGTATTCGTTTTCATGCGACGCCAATGGAATTACTCTGCGTTTGTGATAATGCAACTACCGCTGACAACAAAACTGACCCTCTCCTGTAGCTGTTCTGGTTGTCTATTGCATGCCATAAGAGGAACTTACTAGACAACTAACTCCCTTAGAAGCAAAAGAATTAAAAATATCCTACCGACTGCATTCCCTTTTCTGTGTCAGGTGGTGAAGAACATCTTCAACGGAACCGTGAAATGAGCGAAAGCGTGGGAAACATTGCATTCGAAATGCTTGTGAATTTTCCAATTGCCCAGTGAGTGTCGACAAAACACGTAAATTCTCTGCTCCAACGTATGAGACGTAACAACTGGTACAATTTGTTGTTGCATCGTGTGTCAGCAGTCTTCGATAGTGTGTTACGGGCTTAGCGCGATAAGTTTGTAGACAGCATTTGGGCGACGTTTTATTAGTAACGGCCCCATGCAGCGATTGAACAACAGTAAAGGACATGAGTCAATGTATAGTTGTGCATCGTGGGAGGTTTTGCAGCCTTGTGTGAGCCCGGATAGCTCAGTCGGTAGAGCATTAGGCTTTTAACCTAAGGGTCCAGGGTTCAAGTCCCTGTCCGGGCGGAAATTTTAATACTTTGGTAGCGATTCGTCTGGTAGCGGTGGAAACGCTACGGAAAATAATGCAGCTACGCCGTTTTCTGACACCACAGTGTTTTAAACGGTAGCAGTTGCATGTGTCGAGAGAACACCGCGCTAACGGCAGTCGTGGCCGAGTGGTTAAGGCGTCTGACTCGAAATCAGATTCCCTCTGGGAGCGTAGGTTCGAATCCTACCGGCTGCGTGCGATTTTGCGTAAAGAGGAGCAAACGTTTTCGCACACATGTGACATGCGTGGGCGAATGCGGGTGCAACCAGTGATGCCATTCTCAACAAGACGAAAATTTCCGTTTTAAGAATACTGAGTTTTCGCGACGACAGCTACTTACTGTGCCTTTCGGTTCACCTCGCACTGACGCTGGGACTGCAGAAAGCCGTCGCTGAGATGGTGAGTACACAGATGTGCTCGAAAGTGTTGGACAGAGCGGACATTTCATTTTCTTTTTATGAATCGCAATTTCAATCATTCGAGTGCGGCAAAAGCAGTGGTGCAGCGTTTTTTTTTCTTTTCTTAAGATCTCGCAGCTGCTTGGAGGTATGTCCATCGTTTTAAGACGACAGAAAACTAGCGTCAGCGGTGCGTCAGTGGGAAGTCGGTGAAGTCGCCATTGGAGCCATAAGTCAGTGGGAAATTAGTACACTTTCGTAACGGCTAATGGAAACCCTACAGCAAAGAGTGAGGCCACGCCGTTTTCTGCCATCAGATTGCTTCTAAAGATGGCGGCTTCACTTGTCGGGAGTCGCTTCCGCCACCGGCAGTCGTGGCCGAGTGGTTAAGGCGTCTGACTTGAAATCAGATTCCCTCTGGGAGCGTAGGTTCGAGTCCTGCCGACTGCGAAAATTTTCTCGCTCTCAAAAGGCGGATGTTGCTAGGATGCACCTAGCAGTTGCGTCACTACTAAACACGTGGGTCACCAGCAATGTGCAGTGTTATTTGATCGAGGGCGCAGCGTTACAGTCGCCCCCAGAAGCCGCAGCTCATCTCCTAGTCTCACAGCCGTCCACCAGGTGTTAGTACAAGTGTCGCCTCACTGGGCAGTGCAGATGTGTCCATTTTAGCTTGCAGACGATGACGTGTAGCAATTTATGAGCTAACGCAAGTCGAATGTTTTACCGTGTGTATCTGCTAGATACTGCCTCTCATATGGTGGAGAGGCTCACTCCTTCTTGTGTCTCGTTCTCTGCACACGAGTTGCCCCTGGCATCGATATAGCACGTGTTTTCTAGCGTCAGCGTGGCGTCACGTCAAGTCAGCGAATTCAATATCACACGAATCGAGTCGACATGTTTGCTTGTTACGATGACGGAAGCTGAAGAAATGTGTGTGGAACTTCACTGCATCGGCTGCTCGCCCTTCAGCGTCCCTATGTCTTATCAGACGAAGGTGACTGTGAAATTGGCAACGAGGCACAAATTAACGAACACATGCAAATGGCAACCTTCGACGTCAGCCGAAATAGCTCAGTTGGGAGAGCGTTAGACTGAAGATCTAAAGGTCCCTGGTTCGATCCCGGGTTTCGGCAGGTATTCGTTTTCATGCGACGCCAATGGAATTACTCTGCGTTTGTGATAATGCAACTACCGCTGACAACAAAACTGACCCTCTCCTGTAGCTGTTCTGGTTGTCTATTGCATGCCATAAGAGGAACTTACTAGACAACTAACTCCCTTAGAAGCAAAAGAATTAAAAATATCCTACCGACTGCATTCCCTTTTCTGTGTCAGGTGGTGAAGAACATCTTCAACGGAACCGTGAAATGAGCGAAAGCGTGGGAAACATTGCATTCGAAATGCTTGTGAATTTTCCAATTGCCCAGTGAGTGTCGACAAAACACGTAAATTCTCTGCTCCAACGTATGAGACGTAACAACTGGTACAATTTGTTGTTGCATCGTGTGTCAGCAGTCTTCGATAGTGTGTTACGGGCTTAGCGCGATAAGTTTGTAGACAGCATTTGGGCGACGTTTTATTAGTAACGGCCCCATGCAGCGATTGAACAACAGTAAAGGACATGAGTCAATGTATAGTTGTGCATCGTGGGAGGTTTTGCAGCCTTGTGTGAGCCCGGATAGCTCAGTCGGTAGAGCATTAGGCTTTTAACCTAAGGGTCCAGGGTTCAAGTCCCTGTCCGGGCGGAAATTTTAATACTTTGGTAGCGATTCGTCTGGTAGCGGTGGAAACGCTACGGAAAATAATGCAGCTACGCCGTTTTCTGACACCACAGTGTTTTAAACGGTAGCAGTTGCATGTGTCGAGAGAACACCGCGCTAACGGCAGTCGTGGCCGAGTGGTTAAGGCGTCTGACTCGAAATCAGATTCCCTCTGGGAGCGTAGGTTCGAATCCTACCGGCTGCGTGCGATTTTGCGTAAAGAGGAGCAAACGTTTTCGCACACATGTGACATGCGTGGGCGAATGCGGGTGCAACCAGTGATGCCATTCTCAACAAGACGAAAATTTCCGTTTTAAGAATACTGAGTTTTCGCGACGACAGCTACTTACTGTGCCTTTCGGTTCACCTCGCACTGACGCTGGGACTGCAGAAAGCCGTCGCTGAGATGGTGAGTACACAGATGTGCTCGAAAGTGTTGGACAGAGCGGACATTTCATTTTCTTTTTATGAATCGCAATTTCAATCATTCGAGTGCGGCAAAAGCAGTGGTGCAGCGTTTTTTTTTCTTTTCTTAAGATCTCGCAGCTGCTTGGAGGTATGTCCATCGTTTTAAGACGACAGAAAACTAGCGTCAGCGGTGCGTCAGTGGGAAGTCGGTGAAGTCGCCATTGGAGCCATAAGTCAGTGGGAAATTAGTACACTTTCGTAACGGCTAATGGAAACCCTACAGCAAAGAGTGAGGCCACGCCGTTTTCTGCCATCAGATTGCTTCTAAAGATGGCGGCTTCACTTGTCGGGAGTCGCTTCCGCCACCGGCAGTCGTGGCCGAGTGGTTAAGGCGTCTGACTTGAAATCAGATTCCCTCTGGGAGCGTAGGTTCGAGTCCTGCCGACTGCGAAAATTTTCTCGCTCTCAAAAGGCGGACGTTGAGCTGCATCCTAGCAGTTGCGTCACTACTAAACATGTGGGTCACCAGCAATGTGCAGTGTTATTTGATCGAGGGCGCAGCGTTACAGTCGCCCCCAGAAGCCGCAGCTCATCTCCTAGTCTCACAGCCGTCCACCAGGTGTTAGTACAAGTGTCGCCTCACTGGGCAGTGCAGATGTGTCCATTTTAGCTTGCAGACGATGACGTGTAGCAATTTATGAGCTAACGCAAGTCGAATGTTTTACCGTGTGTATCTGCTAGATACTGCCTCTCATATGGTGGAGAGGCTCACTCCTTCTTGTGTCTCGTTCTCTGCACACGAGTTGCCCCTGGCATCGATATAGCACGTGTTTTCTAGCGTCAGCGTGGCGTCACGTCAAGTCAGCGAATTCAATATCACACGAATCGAGTCGACATGTTTGCTTGTTACGATGACGGAAGCTGAAGAAATGTGTGTGGAACTTCACTGCATCGGCTGCTCGCCCTTCAGCGTCCCTATGTCTTATCAGACGAAGGTGACTGTGAAATTGGCAACGAGGCACAAATTAACGAACACATGCAAATGGCAACCTTCGACGTCAGCCGAAATAGCTCAGTTGGGAGAGCGTTAGACTGAAGATCTAAAGGTCCCTGGTTCGATCCCGGGTTTCGGCAGGTATTCGTTTTCATGCGACGCCAATGGAATTACTCTGCGTTTGTGATAATGCAACTACCGCTGACAACAAAACTGACCCTCTCCTGTAGCTGTTCTGGTTGTCTATTGCATGCCATAAGAGGAACTTACTAGACAACTAACTCCCTTAGAAGCAAAAGAATTAAAAATATCCTACCGACTGCATTCCCTTTTCTGTGTCAGGTGGTGAAGAACATCTTCAACGGAACCGTGAAATGAGCGAAAGCGTGGGAAACATTGCATTCGAAATGCTTGTGAATTTTCCAATTGCCCAGTGAGTGTCGACAAAACACGTAAATTCTCTGCTCCAACGTATGAGACGTAACAACTGGTACAATTTGTTGTTGCATCGTGTGTCAGCAGTCTTCGATAGTGTGTTACGGGCTTAGCGCGATAAGTTTGTAGACAGCATTTGGGCGACGTTTTATTAGTAACGGCCCCATGCAGCGATTGAACAACAGTAAAGGACATGAGTCAATGTATAGTTGTGCATCGTGGGAGGTTTTGCAGCCTTGTGTGAGCCCGGATAGCTCAGTCGGTAGAGCATTAGGCTTTTAACCTAAGGGTCCAGGGTTCAAGTCCCTGTCCGGGCGGAAATTTTAATACTTTGGTAGCGATTCGTCTGGTAGCGGTGGAAACGCTACGGAAAATAATGCAGCTACGCCGTTTTCTGACACCACAGTGTTTTAAACGGTAGCAGTTGCATGTGTCGAGAGAACACCGCGCTAACGGCAGTCGTGGCCGAGTGGTTAAGGCGTCTGACTCGAAATCAGATTCCCTCTGGGAGCGTAGGTTCGAATCCTACCGGCTGCGTGCGATTTTGCGTAAAGAGGAGCAAACGTTTTCGCACACATGTGACATGCGTGGGCGAATGCGGGTGCAACCAGTGATGCCATTCTCAACAAGACGAAAATTTCCGTTTTAAGAATACTGAGTTTTCGCGACGACAGCTACTTACTGTGCCTTTCGGTTCACCTCGCACTGACGCTGGGACTGCAGAAAGCCGTCGCTGAGATGGTGAGTACACAGATGTGCTCGAAAGTGTTGGACAGAGCGGACATTTCATTTTCTTTTTATGAATCGCAATTTCAATCATTCGAGTGCCGCAAAAGCAGTGGTGCAGCGTTTTTTTTTCTTTTCTTAAGATCTCGCAGCTGCTTGGAGGTATGTCCATCGTTTTAAGACGACAGAAAACTAGCGTCAGCGGTGCGTCAGTGGGAAGTCGGTGAAGTCGCCATTGGAGCCATAAGTCAGTGGGAAATTAGTACACTTTCGTAACGGCTAATGGAAACCCTACAGCAAAGAGTGAGGCCACGCCGTTTTCTGCCATCAGATTGCTTCTAAAGATGGCGGCTTCACTTGTCGGGAGTCGCTTCCGCCACCGGCAGTCGTGGCCGAGTGGTTAAGGCGTCTGACTTGAAATCAGATTCCCTCTGGGAGCGTAGGTTCGAGTCCTGCCGACTGCGAAAATTTTCTCGCTCTCAAAAGGCGGATGTTGCTAGGATGCACCTAGCAGTTGCGTCACTACTAAACACGTGGGTCACCAGCAATGTGCAGTGTTATTTGATCGAGGGCGCAGCGTTACAGTCGCCCCCAGAAGCCGCAGCTCATCTCCTAGTCTCACAGCCGTCCACCAGGTGTTAGTACAAGTGTCGCCTCACTGGGCAGTGCAGATGTGTCCATTTTAGCTTGCAGACGATGACGTGTAGCAATTTATGAGCTAACGCAAGTCGAATGTTTTACCGTGTGTATCTGCTAGATACTGCCTCTCATATGGTGGAGAGGCTCACTCCTTCTTGTGTCTCGTTCTCTGCACACGAGTTGCCCCTGGCATCGATATAGCACGTGTTTTCTAGCGTCAGCGTGGCGTCACGTCAAGTCAGCGAATTCAATATCACACGAATCGAGTCGACATGTTTGCTTGTTACGATGACGGAAGCTGAAGAAATGTGTGTGGAACTTCACTGCATCGGCTGCTCGCCCTTCAGCGTCCCTATGTCTTATCAGACGAAGGTGACTGTGAAATTGGCAACGAGGCACAAATTAACGAACACATGCAAATGGCAACCTTCGACGTCAGCCGAAATAGCTCAGTTGGGAGAGCGTTAGACTGAAGATCTAAAGGTCCCTGGTTCGATCCCGGGTTTCGGCAGGTATTCGTTTTCATGCGACGCCAATGGAATTACTCTGCGTTTGTGATAATGCAACTACCGCTGACAACAAAACTGACCCTCTCCTGTAGCTGTTCTGGTTGTCTATTGCATGCCATAAGAGGAACTTACTAGACAACTAACTCCCTTAGAAGCAAAAGAATTAAAAATATCCTACCGACTGCATTCCCTTTTCTGTGTCAGGTGGTGAAGAACATCTTCAACGGAACCGTGAAATGAGCGAAAGCGTGGGAAACATTGCATTCGAAATGCTTGTGAATTTTCCAATTGCCCAGTGAGTGTCGACAAAACACGTAAATTCTCTGCTCCAACGTATGAGACGTAACAACTGGTACAATTTGTTGTTGCATCGTGTGTCAGCAGTCTTCGATAGTGTGTTACGGGCTTAGCGCGATAAGTTTGTAGACAGCATTTGGGCGACGTTTTATTAGTAACGGCCCCATGCAGCGATTGAACAACAGTAAAGGACATGAGTCAATGTATAGTTGTGCATCGTGGGAGGTTTTGCAGCCTTGTGTGAGCCCGGATAGCTCAGTCGGTAGAGCATTAGGCTTTTAACCTAAGGGTCCAGGGTTCAAGTCCCTGTCCGGGCGGAAATTTTAATACTTTGGTAGCGATTCGTCTGGTAGCGGTGGAAACGCTACGGAAAATAATGCAGCTACGCCGTTTTCTGACACCACAGTGTTTTAAACGGTAGCAGTTGCATGTGTCGAGAGAACACCGCGCTAACGGCAGTCGTGGCCGAGTGGTTAAGGCGTCTGACTCGAAATCAGATTCCCTCTGGGAGCGTAGGTTCGAATCCTACCGGCTGCGTGCGATTTTGCGTAAAGAGGAGCAAACGTTTTCGCACACATGTGACATGCGTGGGCGAATGCGGGTGCAACCAGTGATGCCATTCTCAACAAGACGAAAATTTCCGTTTTAAGAATACTGAGTTTTCGCGACGACAGCTACTTACTGTGCCTTTCGGTTCACCTCGCACTGACGCTGGGACTGCAGAAAGCCGTCGCTGAGATGGTGAGTACACAGATGTGCTCGAAAGTGTTGGACAGAGCGGACATTTCATTTTCTTTTTATGAATCGCAATTTCAATCATTCGAGTGCGGCAAAAGCAGTGGTGCAGCGTTTTTTTTTTCTTTTCTTAAGATCTCGCAGCTGCTTGGAGGTATGTCCATCGTTTTAAGACGACAGAAAACTAGCGTCAGCGGTGCGTCAGTGGGAAGTCGGTGAAGTCGCCATTGGAGCCATAAGTCAGTGGGAAATTAGTACACTTTCGTAACGGCTAATGGAAACCCTACAGCAAAGAGTGAGGCCACGCCGTTTTCTGCCATCAGATTGCTTCTAAAGATGGCGGCTTCACTTGTCGGGAGTCGCTTCCGCCACCGGCAGTCGTGGCCGAGTGGTTAAGGCGTCTGACTTGAAATCAGATTCCCTCTGGGAGCGTAGGTTCGAGTCCTGCCGACTGCGAAAATTTTCTCGCTCTCAAAAGGCGGATGTTGCTAGGATGCACCTAGCAGTTGCGTCACTACTAAACACGTGGGTCACCAGCAATGTGCAGTGTTATTTGATCGAGGGCGCAGCGTTACAGTCGCCCCCAGAAGCCGCAGCTCATCTCCTAGTCTCACAGCCGTCCACCAGGTGTTAGTACAAGTGTCGCCTCACTGGGCAGTGCAGATGTGTCCATTTTAGCTTGCAGACGATGACGTGTAGCAATTTATGAGCTAACGCAAGTCGAATGTTTTACCGTGTGTATCTGCTAGATACTGCCTCTCATATGGTGGAGAGGCTCACTCCTTCTTGTGTCTCGTTCTCTGCACACGAGTTGCCCCTGGCATCGATATAGCACGTGTTTTCTAGCGTCAGCGTGGCGTCACGTCAAGTCAGCGAATTCAATATCACACGAATCGAGTCGACATGTTTGCTTGTTACGATGACGGAAGCTGAAGAAATGTGTGTGGAACTTCACTGCATCGGCTGCTCGCCCTTCAGCGTCCCTATGTCTTATCAGACGAAGGTGACTGTGAAATTGGCAACGAGGCACAAATTAACGAACACATGCAAATGGCAACCTTCGACGTCAGCCGAAATAGCTCAGTTGGGAGAGCGTTAGACTGAAGATCTAAAGGTCCCTGGTTCGATCCCGGGTTTCGGCAGGTATTCGTTTTCATGCGACGCCAATGGAATTACTCTGCGTTTGTGATAATGCAACTACCGCTGACAACAAAACTGACCCTCTCCTGTAGCTGTTCTGGTTGTCTATTGCATGCCATAAGAGGAACTTACTAGACAACTAACTCCCTTAGAAGCAAAAGAATTAAAAATATCCTACCGACTGCATTCCCTTTTCTGTGTCAGGTGGTGAAGAACATCTTCAACGGAACCGTGAAATGAGCGAAAGCGTGGGAAACATTGCATTCGAAATGCTTGTGAATTTTCCAATTGCCCAGTGAGTGTCGACAAAACACGTAAATTCTCTGCTCCAACGTATGAGACGTAACAACTGGTACAATTTGTTGTTGCATCGTGTGTCAGCAGTCTTCGATAGTGTGTTACGGGCTTAGCGCGATAAGTTTGTAGACAGCATTTGGGCGACGTTTTATTAGTAACGGCCCCATGCAGCGATTGAACAACAGTAAAGGACATGAGTCAATGTATAGTTGTGCATCGTGGGAGGTTTTGCAGCCTTGTGTGAGCCCGGATAGCTCAGTCGGTAGAGCATTAGGCTTTTAACCTAAGGGTCCAGGGTTCAAGTCCCTGTCCGGGCGGAAATTTTAATACTTTGGTAGCGATTCGTCTGGTAGCGGTGGAAACGCTACGGAAAATAATGCAGCTACGCCGTTTTCTGACACCACAGTGTTTTAAACGGTAGCAGTTGCATGTGTCGAGAGAACACCGCGCTAACGGCAGTCGTGGCCGAGTGGTTAAGGCGTCTGACTCGAAATCAGATTCCCTCTGGGAGCGTAGGTTCGAATCCTACCGGCTGCGTGCGATTTTGCGTAAAGAGGAGCAAACGTTTTCGCACACATGTGACATGCGTGGGCGAATGCGGGTGCAACCAGTGATGCCATTCTCAACAAGACGAAAATTTCCGTTTTAAGAATACTGAGTTTTCGCGACGACAGCTACTTACTGTGCCTTTCGGTTCACCTCGCACTGACGCTGGGACTGCAGAAAGCCGTCGCTGAGATGGTGAGTACACAGATGTGCTCGAAAGTGTTGGACAGAGCGGACATTTCATTTTCTTTTTATGAATCGCAATTTCAATCATTCGAGTGCGGCAAAAGCAGTGGTGCAGCGTTTTTTTTTCTTTTCTTAAGATCTCGCAGCTGCTTGGAGGTATGTCCATCGTTTTAAGACGACAGAAAACTAGCGTCAGCGGTGCGTCAGTGGGAAGTCGGTGAAGTCGCCATTGGAGCCATAAGTCAGTGGGAAATTAGTACACTTTCGTAACGGCTAATGGAAACCCTACAGCAAAGAGTGAGGCCACGCCGTTTTCTGCCATCAGATTGCTTCTAAAGATGGCGGCTTCACTTGTCGGGAGTCGCTTCCGCCACCGGCAGTCGTGGCCGAGTGGTTAAGGCGTCTGACTTGAAATCAGATTCCCTCTGGGAGCGTAGGTTCGAGTCCTGCCGACTGCGAAAATTTTCTCGCTCTCAAAAGGCGGATGTTGCTAGGATGCACCTAGCAGTTGCGTCACTACTAAACACGTGGGTCACCAGCAATGTGCAGTGTTATTTGATCGAGGGCGCAGCGTTACAGTCGCCCCCAGAAGCCGCAGCTCATCTCCTAGTCTCACAGCCGTCCACCAGGTGTTAGTACAAGTGTCGCCTCACTGGGCAGTGCAGATGTGTCCATTTTAGCTTGCAGACGATGACGTGTAGCAATTTATGAGCTAACGCAAGTCGAATGTTTTACCGTGTGTATCTGCTAGATACTGCCTCTCATATGGTGGAGAGGCTCACTCCTTCTTGTGTCTCGTTCTCTGCACACGAGTTGCCCCTGGCATCGATATAGCACGTGTTTTCTAGCGTCAGCGTGGCGTCACGTCAAGTCAGCGAATTCAATATCACACGAATCGAGTCGACATGTTTGCTTGTTACGATGACGGAAGCTGAAGAAATGTGTGTGGAACTTCACTGCATCGGCTGCTCGCCCTTCAGCGTCCCTATGTCTTATCAGACGAAGGTGACTGTGAAATTGGCAACGAGGCACAAATTAACGAACACATGCAAATGGCAACCTTCGACGTCAGCCGAAATAGCTCAGTTGGGAGAGCGTTAGACTGAAGATCTAAAGGTCCCTGGTTCGATCCCGGGTTTCGGCAGGTATTCGTTTTCATGCGACGCCAATGGAATTACTCTGCGTTTGTGATAATGCAACTACCGCTGACAACAAAACTGACCCTCTCCTGTAGCTGTTCTGGTTGTCTATTGCATGCCATAAGAGGAACTTACTAGACAACTAACTCCCTTAGAAGCAAAAGAATTAAAAATATCCTACCGACTGCATTCCCTTTTCTGTGTCAGGTGGTGAAGAACATCTTCAACGGAACCGTGAAATGAGCGAAAGCGTGGGAAACATTGCATTCGAAATGCTTGTGAATTTTCCAATTGCCCAGTGAGTGTCGACAAAACACGTAAATTCTCTGCTCCAACGTATGAGACGTAACAACTGGTACAATTTGTTGTTGCATCGTGTGTCAGCAGTCTTCGATAGTGTGTTACGGGCTTAGCGCGATAAGTTTGTAGACAGCATTTGGGCGACGTTTTATTAGTAACGGCCCCATGCAGCGATTGAACAACAGTAAAGGACATGAGTCAATGTATAGTTGTGCATCGTGGGAGGTTTTGCAGCCTTGTGTGAGCCCGGATAGCTCAGTCGGTAGAGCATTAGGCTTTTAACCTAAGGGTCCAGGGCTCAAGTCCCTGTCCGGGCGGAAATTTTAATACTTTGGTAGCGATTCGTCTGGTAGCGGTGGAAACGCTACGGAAAATAATGCAGCTACGCCGTTTTCTGACACCACAGTGTTTTAAACGGTAGCAGTTGCATGTGTCGAGAGAACACCGCGCTAACGGCAGTCGTGGCCGAGTGGTTAAGGCGTCTGACTCGAAATCAGATTCCCTCTGGGAGCGTAGGTTCGAATCCTACCGGCTGCGTGCGATTTTGCGTAAAGAGGAGCAAACGTTTTCGCACACATGTGACATGCGTGGGCGAATGCGGGTGCAACCAGTGATGCCATTCTCAACAAGACGAAAATTTCCGTTTTAAGAATACTGAGTTTTCGCGACGACAGCTACTTACTGTGCCTTTCGGTTCACCTCGCACTGACGCTGGGACTGCAGAAAGCCGTCGCTGAGATGGTGAGTACACAGATGTGCTCGAAAGTGTTGGACAGAGCGGACATTTCATTTTCTTTTTATGAATCGCAATTTCAATCATTCGAGTGCGGCAAAAGCAGTGGTGCAGCGTTTTTTTTTCTTTTCTTAAGATCTCGCAGCTGCTTGGAGGTATGTCCATCGTTTTAAGACGACAGAAAACTAGCGTCAGCGGTGCGTCAGTGGGAAGTCGGTGAAGTCGCCATTGGAGCCATAAGTCAGTGGGAAATTAGTACACTTTCGTAACGGCTAATGGAAACCCTACAGCAAAGAGTGAGGCCACGCCGTTTTCTGCCATCAGATTGCTTCTAAAGATGGCGGCTTCACTTGTCGGGAGTCGCTTCCGCCACCGGCAGTCGTGGCCGAGTGGTTAAGGCGTCTGACTTGAAATCAGATTCCCTCTGGGAGCGTAGGTTCGAGTCCTGCCGACTGCGAAAATTTTCTCGCTCTCAAAAGGCGGATGTTGCTAGGATGCACCTAGCAGTTGCGTCACTACTAAACACGTGGGTCACCAGCAATGTGCAGTGTTATTTGATCGAGGGCGCAGCGTTACAGTCGCCCCCAGAAGCCGCAGCTCATCTCCTAGTCTCACAGCCGTCCACCAGGTGTTAGTACAAGTGTCGCCTCACTGGGCAGTGCAGATGTGTCCATTTTAGCTTGCAGACGATGACGTGTAGCAATTTATGAGCTAACGCAAGTCGAATGTTTTACCGTGTGTATCTGCTAGATACTGCCTCTCATATGGTGGAGAGGCTCACTCCTTCTTGTGTCTCGTTCTCTGCACACGAGTTGCCCCTGGCATCGATATAGCACGTGTTTTCTAGCGTCAGCGTGGCGTCACGTCAAGTCAGCGAATTCAATATCACACGAATCGAGTCGACATGTTTGCTTGTTACGATGACGGAAGCTGAAGAAATGTGTGTGGAACTTCACTGCATCGGCTGCTCGCCCTTCAGCGTCCCTATGTCTTATCAGACGAAGGTGACTGTGAAATTGGCAACGAGGCACAAATTAACGAACACATGCAAATGGCAACCTTCGACGTCAGCCGAAATAGCTCAGTTGGGAGAGCGTTAGACTGAAGATCTAAAGGTCCCTGGTTCGATCCCGGGTTTCGGCAGGTATTCGTTTTCATGCGACGCCAATGGAATTACTCTGCGTTTGTGATAATGCAACTACCGCTGACAACAAAACTGACCCTCTCCTGTAGCTGTTCTGGTTGTCTATTGCATGCCATAAGAGGAACTTACTAGACAACTAACTCCCTTAGAAGCAAAAGAATTAAAAATATCCTACCGACTGCATTCCCTTTTCTGTGTCAGGTGGTGAAGAACATCTTCAACGGAACCGTGAAATGAGCGAAAGCGTGGGAAACATTGCATTCGAAATGCTTGTGAATTTTCCAATTGCCCAGTGAGTGTCGACAAAACACGTAAATTCTCTGCTCCAACGTATGAGACGTAACAACTGGTACAATTTGTTGTTGCATCGTGTGTCAGCAGTCTTCGATAGTGTGTTACGGGCTTAGCGCGATAAGTTTGTAGACAGCATTTGGGCGACGTTTTATTAGTAACGGCCCCATGCAGCGATTGAACAACAGTAAAGGACATGAGTCAATGTATAGTTGTGCATCGTGGGAGGTTTTGCAGCCTTGTGTGAGCCCGGATAGCTCAGTCGGTAGAGCATTAGGCTTTTAACCTAAGGGTCCAGGGTTCAAGTCCCTGTCCGGGCGGAAATTTTAATACTTTGGTAGCGATTCGTCTGGTAGCGGTGGAAACGCTACGGAAAATAATGCAGCTACGCCGTTTTCTGACACCACAGTGTTTTAAACGGTAGCAGTTGCATGTGTCGAGAGAACACCGCGCTAACGGCAGTCGTGGCCGAGTGGTTAAGGCGTCTGACTCGAAATCAGATTCCCTCTGGGAGCGTAGGTTCGAATCCTACCGGCTGCGTGCGATTTTGCGTAAAGAGGAGCAAACGTTTTCGCACACATGTGACATGCGTGGGCGAATGCGGGTGCAACCAGTGATGCCATTCTCAACAAGACGAAAATTTCCGTTTTAAGAATACTGAGTTTTCGCGACGACAGCTACTTACTGTGCCTTTCGGTTCACCTCGCACTGACGCTGGGACTGCAGAAAGCCGTCGCTGAGATGGTGAGTACACAGATGTGCTCGAAAGTGTTGGACAGAGCGGACATTTCATTTTCTTTTTATGAATCGCAATTTCAATCATTCGAGTGCGGCAAAAGCAGTGGTGCAGCGTTTTTTTTTCTTTTCTTAAGATCTCGCAGCTGCTTGGAGGTATGTCCATCGTTTTAAGACGACAGAAAACTAGCGTCAGCGGTGCGTCAGTGGGAAGTCGGTGAAGTCGCCATTGGAGCCATAAGTCAGTGGGAAATTAGTACACTTTCGTAACGGCTAATGGAAACCCTACAGCAAAGAGTGAGGCCACGCCGTTTTCTGCCATCAGATTGCTTCTAAAGATGGCGGCTTCACTTGTCGGGAGTCGCTTCCGCCACCGGCAGTCGTGGCCGAGTGGTTAAGGCGTCTGACTTGAAATCAGATTCCCTCTGGGAGCGTAGGTTCGAGTCCTGCCGACTGCGAAAATTTTCTCGCTCTCAAAAGGCGGATGTTGCTAGGATGCACCTAGCAGTTGCGTCACTACTAAACACGTGGGTCACCAGCAATGTGCAGTGTTATTTGATCGAGGGCGCAGCGTTACAGTCGCCCCCAGAAGCCGCAGCTCATCTCCTAGTCTCACAGCCGTCCACCAGGTGTTAGTACAAGTGTCGCCTCACTGGGCAGTGCAGATGTGTCCATTTTAGCTTGCAGACGATGACGTGTAGCAATTTATGAGCTAACGCAAGTCGAATGTTTTACCGTGTGTATCTGCTAGATACTGCCTCTCATATGGTGGAGAGGCTCACTCCTTCTTGTGTCTCGTTCTCTGCACACGAGTTGCCCCTGGCATCGATATAGCACGTGTTTTCTAGCGTCAGCGTGGCGTCACGTCAAGTCAGCGAATTCAATATCACACGAATCGAGTCGACATGTTTGCTTGTTACGATGACGGAAGCTGAAGAAATGTGTGTGGAACTTCACTGCATCGGCTGCTCGCCCTTCAGCGTCCCTATGTCTTATCAGACGAAGGTGACTGTGAAATTGGCAACGAGGCACAAATTAACGAACACATGCAAATGGCAACCTTCGACGTCAGCCGAAATAGCTCAGTTGGGAGAGCGTTAGACTGAAGATCTAAAGGTCCCTGGTTCGATCCCGGGTTTCGGCAGGTATTCGTTTTCATGCGACGCCAATGGAATTACTCTGCGTTTGTGATAATGCAACTACCGCTGACAACAAAACTGACCCTCTCCTGTAGCTGTTCTGGTTGTCTATTGCATGCCATAAGAGGAACTTACTAGACAACTAACTCCCTTAGAAGCAAAAGAATTAAAAATATCCTACCGACTGCATTCCCTTTTCTGTGTCAGGTGGTGAAGAACATCTTCAACGGAACCGTGAAATGAGCGAAAGCGTGGGAAACATTGCATTCGAAATGCTTGTGAATTTTCCAATTGCCCAGTGAGTGTCGACAAAACACGTAAATTCTCTGCTCCAACGTATGAGACGTAACAACTGGTACAATTTGTTGTTGCATCGTGTGTCAGCAGTCTTCGATAGTGTGTTACGGGCTTAGCGCGATAAGTTTGTAGACAGCATTTGGGCGACGTTTTATTAGTAACGGCCCCATGCAGCGATTGAACAACAGTAAAGGACATGAGTCAATGTATAGTTGTGCATCGTGGGAGGTTTTGCAGCCTTGTGTGAGCCCGGATAGCTCAGTCGGTAGAGCATTAGGCTTTTAACCTAAGGGTCCAGGGTTCAAGTCCCTGTCCGGGCGGAAATTTTAATACTTTGGTAGCGATTCGTCTGGTAGCGGTGGAAACGCTACGGAAAATAATGCAGCTACGCCGTTTTCTGACACCACAGTGTTTTAAACGGTAGCAGTTGCATGTGTCGAGAGAACACCGCGCTAACGGCAGTCGTGGCCGAGTGGTTAAGGCGTCTGACTCGAAATCAGATTCCCTCTGGGAGCGTAGGTTCGAATCCTACCGGCTGCGTGCGATTTTGCGTAAAGAGGAGCAAACGTTTTCGCACACATGTGACATGCGTGGGCGAATGCGGGTGCAACCAGTGATGCCATTCTCAACAAGACGAAAATTTCCGTTTTAAGAATACTGAGTTTTCGCGACGACAGCTACTTACTGTGCCTTTCGGTTCACCTCGCACTGACGCTGGGACTGCAGAAAGCCGTCGCTGAGATGGTGAGTACACAGATGTGCTCGAAAGTGTTGGACAGAGCGGACATTTCATTTTCTTTTTATGAATCGCAATTTCAATCATTCGAGTGCGGCAAAAGCAGTGGTGCAGCGTTTTTTTTTCTTTTCTTAAGATCTCGCAGCTGCTTGGAGGTATGTCCATCGTTTTAAGACGACAGAAAACTAGCGTCAGCGGTGCGTCAGTGGGAAGTCGGTGAAGTCGCCATTGGAGCCATAAGTCAGTGGGAAATTAGTACACTTTCGTAACGGCTAATGGAAACCCTACAGCAAAGAGTGAGGCCACGCCGTTTTCTGCCATCAGATTGCTTCTAAAGATGGCGGCTTCACTTGTCGGGAGTCGCTTCCGCCACCGGCAGTCGTGGCCGAGTGGTTAAGGCGTCTGACTTGAAATCAGATTCCCTCTGGGAGCGTAGGTTCGAGTCCTGCCGACTGCGAAAATTTTCTCTCTCTCAAAAGGCGGATGTTGCTAGGATGCACCTAGCAGTTGCGTCACTACTAAACACGTGGGTCACCAGCAATGTGCAGTGTTATTTGATCGAGGGCGCAGCGTTACAGTCGCCCCCAGAAGCCGCAGCTCATCTCCTAGTCTCACAGCCGTCCACCAGGTGTTAGTACAAGTGTCGCCTCACTGGGCAGTGCAGATGTGTCCATTTTAGCTTGCAGACGATGACGTGTAGCAATTTATGAGCTAACGCAAGTCGAATGTTTTACCGTGTGTATCTGCTAGATACTGCCTCTCATATGGTGGAGAGGCTCACTCCTTCTTGTGTCTCGTTCTCTGCACACGAGTTGCCCCTGGCATCGATATAGCACGTGTTTTCTAGCGTCAGCGTGGCGTCACGTCAAGTCAGCGAATTCAATATCACACGAATCGAGTCGACATGTTTGCTTGTTACGATGACGGAAGCTGAAGAAATGTGTGTGGAACTTCACTGCATCGGCTGCTCGCCCTTCAGCGTCCCTATGTCTTATCAGACGAAGGTGACTGTGAAATTGGCAACGAGGCACAAATTAACGAACACATGCAAATGGCAACCTTCGACGTCAGCCGAAATAGCTCAGTTGGGAGAGCGTTAGACTGAAGATCTAAAGGTCCCTGGTTCGATCCCGGGTTTCGGCAGGTATTCGTTTTCATGCGACGCCAATGGAATTACTCTGCGTTTGTGATAATGCAACTACCGCTGACAACAAAACTGACCCTCTCCTGTAGCTGTTCTGGTTGTCTATTGCATGCCATAAGAGGAACTTACTAGACAACTAACTCCCTTAGAAGCAAAAGAATTAAAAATATCCTACCGACTGCATTCCCTTTTCTGTGTCAGGTGGTGAAGAACATCTTCAACGGAACCGTGAAATGAGCGAAAGCGTGGGAAACATTGCATTCGAAATGCTTGTGAATTTTCCAATTGCCCAGTGAGTGTCGACAAAACACGTAAATTCTCTGCTCCAACGTATGAGACGTAACAACTGGTACAATTTGTTGTTGCATCGTGTGTCAGCAGTCTTCGATAGTGTGTTACGGGCTTAGCGCGATAAGTTTGTAGACAGCATTTGGGCGACGTTTTATTAGTAACGGCCCCATGCAGCGATTGAACAACAGTAAAGGACATGAGTCAATGTATAGTTGTGCATCGTGGGAGGTTTTGCAGCCTTGTGTGAGCCCGGATAGCTCAGTCGGTAGAGCATTAGGCTTTTAACCTAAGGGTCCAGGGTTCAAGTCCCTGTCCGGGCGGAAATTTTAATACTTTGGTAGCGATTCGTCTGGTAGCGGTGGAAACGCTACGGAAAATAATGCAGCTACGCCGTTTTCTGACACCACAGTGTTTTAAACGGTAGCAGTTGCATGTGTCGAGAGAACACCGCGCTAACGGCAGTCGTGGCCGAGTGGTTAAGGCGTCTGACTCGAAATCAGATTCCCTCTGGGAGCGTAGGTTCGAATCCTACCGGCTGCGTGCGATTTTGCGTAAAGAGGAGCAAACGTTTTCGCACACATGTGACATGCGTGGGCGAATGCGGGTGCAACCAGTGATGCCATTCTCAACAAGACGAAAATTTCCGTTTTAAGAATACTGAGTTTTCGCGACGACAGCTACTTACTGTGCCTTTCGGTTCACCTCGCACTGACGCTGGGACTGCAGAAAGCCGTCGCTGAGATGGTGAGTACACAGATGTGCTCGAAAGTGTTGGACAGAGCGGACATTTCATTTTCTTTTTATGAATCGCAATTTCAATCATTCGAGTGCGGCAAAAGCAGTGGTGCAGCGTTTTTTTTTCTTTTCTTAAGATCTCGCAGCTGCTTGGAGGTATGTCCATCGTTTTAAGACGACAGAAAACTAGCGTCAGCGGTGCGTCAGTGGGAAGTCGGTGAAGTCGCCATTGGAGCCATAAGTCAGTGGGAAATTAGTACACTTTCGTAACGGCTAATGGAAACCCTACAGCAAAGAGTGAGGCCACGCCGTTTTCTGCCATCAGATTGCTTCTAAAGATGGCGGCTTCACTTGTCGGGAGTCGCTTCCGCCACCGGCAGTCGTGGCCGAGTGGTTAAGGCGTCTGACTTGAAATCAGATTCCCTCTGGGAGCGTAGGTTCGAGTCCTGCCGACTGCGAAAATTTTCTCGCTCTCAAAAGGCGGATGTTGCTAGGATGCACCTAGCAGTTGCGTCACTACTAAACACGTGGGTCACCAGCAATGTGCAGTGTTATTTGATCGAGGGCGCAGCGTTACAGTCGCCCCCAGAAGCCGCAGCTCATCTCCTAGTCTCACAGCCGTCCACCAGGTGTTAGTACAAGTGTCGCCTCACTGGGCAGTGCAGATGTGTCCATTTTAGCTTGCAGACGATGACGTGTAGCAATTTATGAGCTAACGCAAGTCGAATGTTTTACCGTGTGTATCTGCTAGATACTGCCTCTCATATGGTGGAGAGGCTCACTCCTTCTTGTGTCTCGTTCTCTGCACACGAGTTGCCCCTGGCATCGATATAGCACGTGTTTTCTAGCGTCAGCGTGGCGTCACGTCAAGTCAGCGAATTCAATATCACACGAATCGAGTCGACATGTTTGCTTGTTACGATGACGGAAGCTGAAGAAATGTGTGTGGAACTTCACTGCATCGGCTGCTCGCCCTTCAGCGTCCCTATGTCTTATCAGACGAAGGTGACTGTGAAATTGGCAACGAGGCACAAATTAACGAACACATGCAAATGGCAACCTTCGACGTCAGCCGAAATAGCTCAGTTGGGAGAGCGTTAGACTGAAGATCTAAAGGTCCCTGGTTCGATCCCGGGTTTCGGCAGGTATTCGTTTTCATGCGACGCCAATGGAATTACTCTGCGTTTGTGATAATGCAACTACCGCTGACAACAAAACTGACCCTCTCCTGTAGCTGTTCTGGTTGTCTATTGCATGCCATAAGAGGAACTTACTAGACAACTAACTCCCTTAGAAGCAAAAGAATTAAAAATATCCTACCGACTGCATTCCCTTTTCTGTGTCAGGTGGTGAAGAACATCTTCAACGGAACCGTGAAATGAGCGAAAGCGTGGGAAACATTGCATTCGAAATGCTTGTGAATTTTCCAATTGCCCAGTGAGTGTCGACAAAACACGTAAATTCTCTGCTCCAACGTATGAGACGTAACAACTGGTACAATTTGTTGTTGCATCGTGTGTCAGCAGTCTTCGATAGTGTGTTACGGGCTTAGCGCGATAAGTTTGTAGACAGCATTTGGGCGACGTTTTATTAGTAACGGCCCCATGCAGCGATTGAACAACAGTAAAGGACATGAGTCAATGTATAGTTGTGCATCGTGGGAGGTTTTGCAGCCTTGTGTGAGCCCGGATAGCTCAGTCGGTAGAGCATTAGGCTTTTAACCTAAGGGTCCAGGGTTCAAGTCCCTGTCCGGGCGGAAATTTTAATACTTTGGTAGCGATTCGTCTGGTAGCGGTGGAAACGCTACGGAAAATAATGCAGCTACGCCGTTTTCTGACACCACAGTGTTTTAAACGGTAGCAGTTGCATGTGTCGAGAGAACACCGCGCTAACGGCAGTCGTGGCCGAATGGTTAAGGCGTCTGACTCGAAATCAGATTCCCTCTGGGAGCGTAGGTTCGAATCCTACCGGCTGCGTGCGATTTTGCGTAAAGAGGAGCAAACGTTTTCGCACACATGTGACATGCGTGGGCGAATGCGGGTGCAACCAGTGATGCCATTCTCAACAAGACGAAAATTTCCGTTTTAAGAATACTGAGTTTTCGCGACGACAGCTACTTACTGTGCCTTTCGGTTCACCTCGCACTGACGCTGGGACTGCAGAAAGCCGTCGCTGAGATGGTGAGTACACAGATGTGCTCGAAAGTGTTGGACAGAGCGGACATTTCATTTTCTTTTTATGAATCGCAATTTCAATCATTCGAGTGCGGCAAAAGCAGTGGTGCAGCGTTTTTTTTTCTTTTCTTAAGATCTCGCAGCTGCTTGGAGGTATGTCCATCGTTTTAAGACGACAGAAAACTAGCGTCAGCGGTGCGTCAGTGGGAAGTCGGTGAAGTCGCCATTGGAGCCATAAGTCAGTGGGAAATTAGTACACTTTCGTAACGGCTAATGGAAACCCTACAGCAAAGAGTGAGGCCACGCCGTTTTCTGCCATCAGATTGCTTCTAAAGATGGCGGCTTCACTTGTCGGGAGTCGCTTCCGCCACCGGCAGTCGTGGCCGAGTGGTTAAGGCGTCTGACTTGAAATCAGATTCCCTCTGGGAGCGTAGGTTCGAGTCCTGCCGACTGCGAAAATTTTCTCGCTCTCAAAAGGCGGACGTTGCTAGGATGCACCTAGCAGTTGCGTCACTACTAAACACGTGGGTCACCAGCAATGTGCAGTGTTATTTGATCGAGGGCGCAGCGTTACAGTCGCCCCCAGAAGCCGCAGCTCATCTCCTAGTCTCACAGCCGTCCACCAGGTGTTAGTACAAGTGTCGCCTCACTGGGCAGTGCAGATGTGTCCATTTTAGCTTGCAGACGATGACGTGTAGCAATTTATGAGCTAACGCAAGTCGAATGTTTTACCGTGTGTATCTGCTAGATACTGCCTCTCATATGGTGGAGAGGCTCACTCCTTCTTGTGTCTCGTTCTCTGCACACGAGTTGCCCCTGGCATCGATATAGCACGTGTTTTCTAGCGTCAGCGTGGCGTCACGTCAAGTCAGCGAATTCAATATCACACGAATCGAGTCGACATGTTTGCTTGTTACGATGACGGAAGCTGAAGAAATGTGTGTGGAACTTCACTGCATCGGCTGCTCGCCCTTCAGCGTCCCTATGTCTTATCAGACGAAGGTGACTGTGAAATTGGCAACGAGGCACAAATTAACGAACACATGCAAATGGCAACCTTCGACGTCAGCCGAAATAGCTCAGTTGGGAGAGCGTTAGACTGAAGATCTAAAGGTCCCTGGTTCGATCCCGGGTTTCGGCAGGTATTCGTTTTCATGCGACGCCAATGGAATTACTCTGCGTTTGTGATAATGCAACTACCGCTGACAACAAAACTGACCCTCTCCTGTAGCTGTTCTGGTTGTCTATTGCATGCCATAAGAGGAACTTACTAGACAACTAACTCCCTTAGAAGCAAAAGAATTAAAAATATCCTACCGACTGCATTCCCTTTTCTGTGTCAGGTGGTGAAGAACATCTTCAACGGAACCGTGAAATGAGCGAAAGCGTGGGAAACATTGCATTCGAAATGCTTGTGAATTTTCCAATTGCCCAGTGAGTGTCGACAAAACACGTAAATTCTCTGCTCCAACGTATGAGACGTAACAACTGGTACAATTTGTTGTTGCATCGTGTGTCAGCAGTCTTCGATAGTGTGTTACGGGCTTAGCGCGATAAGTTTGTAGACAGCATTTGGGCGACGTTTTATTAGTAACGGCCCCATGCAGCGATTGAACAACAGTAAAGGACATGAGTCAATGTATAGTTGTGCATCGTGGGAGGTTTTGCAGCCTTGTGTGAGCCCGGATAGCTCAGTCGGTAGAGCATTAGGCTTTTAACCTAAGGGTCCAGGGTTCAAGTCCCTGTCCGGGCGGAAATTTTAATACTTTGGTAGCGATTCGTCTGGTAGCGGTGGAAACGCTACGGAAAATAATGCAGCTACGCCGTTTTCTGACACCACAGTGTTTTAAACGGTAGCAGTTGCATGTGTCGAGAGAACACCGCGCTAACGGCAGTCGTGGCCGAATGGTTAAGGCGTCTGACTCGAAATCAGATTCCCTCTGGGAGCGTAGGTTCGAATCCTACCGGCTGCGTGCGATTTTGCGTAAAGAGGAGCAAACGTTTTCGCACACATGTGACATGCGTGGGCGAATGCGGGTGCAACCAGTGATGCCATTCTCAACAAGACGAAAATTTCCGTTTTAAGAATACTGAGTTTTCGCGACGACAGCTACTTACTGTGCCTTTCGGTTCACCTCGCACTGACGCTGGGACTGCAGAAAGCCGTCGCTGAGATGGTGAGTACACAGATGTGCTCGAAAGTGTTGGACAGAGCGGACATTTCATTTTCTTTTTATGAATCGCAATTTCAATCATTCGAGTGCGGCAAAAGCAGTGGTGCAGCGTTTTTTTTTCTTTTCTTAAGATCTCGCAGCTGCTTGGAGGTATGTCCATCGTTTTAAGACGACAGAAAACTAGCGTCAGCGGTGCGTCAGTGGGAAGTCGGTGAAGTCGCCATTGGAGCCATAAGTCAGTGGGAAATTAGTACACTTTCGTAACGGCTAATGGAAACCCTACAGCAAAGAGTGAGGCCACGCCGTTTTCTGCCATCAGATTGCTTCTAAAGATGGCGGCTTCACTTGTCGGGAGTCGCTTCCGCCACCGGCAGTCGTGGCCGAGTGGTTAAGGCGTCTGACTTGAAATCAGATTCCCTCTGGGAGCGTAGGTTCGAGTCCTGCCGACTGCGAAAATTTTCTCGCTCTCAAAAGGCGGACGTTGCTAGGATGCACCTAGCAGTTGCGTCACTACTAAACACGTGGGTCACCAGCAATGTGCAGTGTTATTTGATCGAGGGCGCAGCGTTACAGTCGCCCCCAGAAGCCGCAGCTCATCTCCTAGTCTCACAGCCGTCCACCAGGTGTTAGTACAAGTGTCGCCTCACTGGGCAGTGCAGATGTGTCCATTTTAGCTTGCAGACGATGACGTGTAGCAATTTATGAGCTAACGCAAGTCGAATGTTTTACCGTGTGTATCTGCTAGATACTGCCTCTCATATGGTGGAGAGGCTCACTCCTTCTTGTGTCTCGTTCTCTGCACACGAGTTGCCCCTGGCATCGATATAGCACGTGTTTTCTAGCGTCAGCGTGGCGTCACGTCAAGTCAGCGAATTCAATATCACACGAATCGAGTCGACATGTTTGCTTGTTACGATGACGGAAGCTGAAGAAATGTGTGTGGAACTTCACTGCATCGGCTGCTCGCCCTTCAGCGTCCCTATGTCTTATCAGACGAAGGTGACTGTGAAATTGGCAACGAGGCACAAATTAACGAACACATGCAAATGGCAACCTTCGACGTCAGCCGAAATAGCTCAGTTGGGAGAGCGTTAGACTGAAGATCTAAAGGTCCCTGGTTCGATCCCGGGTTTCGGCAGGTATTCGTTTTCATGCGACGCCAATGGAATTACTCTGCGTTTGTGATAATGCAACTACCGCTGACAACAAAACTGACCCTCTCCTGTAGCTGTTCTGGTTGTCTATTGCATGCCATAAGAGGAACTTACTAGACAACTAACTCCCTTAGAAGCAAAAGAATTAAAAATATCCTACCGACTGCATTCCCTTTTCTGTGTCAGGTGGTGAAGAACATCTTCAACGGAACCGTGAAATGAGCGAAAGCGTGGGAAACATTGCATTCGAAATGCTTGTGAATTTTCCAATTGCCCAGTGAGTGTCGACAAAACACGTAAATTCTCTGCTCCAACGTATGAGACGTAACAACTGGTACAATTTGTTGTTGCATCGTGTGTCAGCAGTCTTCGATAGTGTGTTACGGGCTTAGCGCGATAAGTTTGTAGACAGCATTTGGGCGACGTTTTATTAGTAACGGCCCCATGCAGCGATTGAACAACAGTAAAGGACATGAGTCAATGTATAGTTGTGCATCGTGGGAGGTTTTGCAGCCTTGTGTGAGCCCGGATAGCTCAGTCGGTAGAGCATTAGGCTTTTAACCTAAGGGTCCAGGGTTCAAGTCCCTGTCCGGGCGGAAATTTTAATACTTTGGTAGCGATTCGTCTGGTAGCGGTGGAAACGCTACGGAAAATAATGCAGCTACGCCGTTTTCTGACACCACAGTGTTTTAAACGGTAGCAGTTGCATGTGTCGAGAGAACACCGCGCTAACGGCAGTCGTGGCCGAGTGGTTAAGGCGTCTGACTCGAAATCAGATTCCCTCTGGGAGCGTAGGTTCGAATCCTACCGGCTGCGTGCGATTTTGCGTAAAGAGGAGCAAACGTTTTCGCACACATGTGACATGCGTGGGCGAATGCGGGTGCAACCAGTGATGCCATTCTCAACAAGACGAAAATTTCCGTTTTAAGAATACTGAGTTTTCGCGACGACAGCTACTTACTGTGCCTTTCGGTTCACCTCGCACTGACGCTGGGACTGCAGAAAGCCGTCGCTGAGATGGTGAGTACACAGATGTGCTCGAAAGTGTTGGACAGAGCGGACATTTCATTTTCTTTTTATGAATCGCAATTTCAATCATTCGAGTGCGGCAAAAGCAGTGGTGCAGCGTTTTTTTTTCTTTTCTTAAGATCTCGCAGCTGCTTGGAGGTATGTCCATCGTTTTAAGACGACAGAAAACTAGCGTCAGCGGTGCGTCAGTGGGAAGTCGGTGAAGTCGCCATTGGAGCCATAAGTCAGTGGGAAATTAGTACACTTTCGTAACGGCTAATGGAAACCCTACAGCAAAGAGTGAGGCCACGCCGTTTTCTGCCATCAGATTGCTTCTAAAGATGGCGGCTTCACTTGTCGGGAGTCGCTTCCGCCACCGGCAGTCGTGGCCGAGTGGTTAAGGCGTCTGACTTGAAATCAGATTCCCTCTGGGAGCGTAGGTTCGAGTCCTGCCGACTGCGAAAATTTTCTCGCTCTCAAAAGGCGGACGTTGCTAGGATGCACCTAGCAGTTGCGTCACTACTAAACACGTGGGTCACCAGCAATGTGCAGTGTTATTTGATCGAGGGCGCAGCGTTACAGTCGCCCCCAGAAGCCGCAGCTCATCTCCTAGTCTCACAGCCGTCCACCAGGTGTTAGTACAAGTGTCGCCTCACTGGGCAGTGCAGATGTGTCCATTTTAGCTTGCAGACGATGACGTGTAGCAATTTATGAGCTAACGCAAGTCGAATGTTTTACCGTGTGTATCTGCTAGATACTGCCTCTCATATGGTGGAGAGGCTCACTCCTTCTTGTGTCTCGTTCTCTGCACACGAGTTGCCCCTGGCATCGATATAGCACGTGTTTTCTAGCGTCAGCGTGGCGTCACGTCAAGTCAGCGAATTCAATATCACACGAATCGAGTCGACATGTTTGCTTGTTACGATGACGGAAGCTGAAGAAATGTGTGTGGAACTTCACTGCATCGGCTGCTCGCCCTTCAGCGTCCCTATGTCTTATCAGACGAAGGTGACTGTGAAATTGGCAACGAGGCACAAATTAACGAACACATGCAAATGGCAACCTTCGACGTCAGCCGAAATAGCTCAGTTGGGAGAGCGTTAGACTGAAGATCTAAAGGTCCCTGGTTCGATCCCGGGTTTCGGCAGGTATTCGTTTTCATGCGACGCCAATGGAATTACTCTGCGTTTGTGATAATGCAACTACCGCTGACAACAAAACTGACCCTCTCCTGTAGCTGTTCTGGTTGTCTATTGCATGCCATAAGAGGAACTTACTAGACAACTAACTCCCTTAGAAGCAAAAGAATTAAAAATATCCTACCGACTGCATTCCCTTTTCTGTGTCAGGTGGTGAAGAACATCTTCAACGGAACCGTGAAATGAGCGAAAGCGTGGGAAACATTGCATTCGAAATGCTTGTGAATTTTCCAATTGCCCAGTGAGTGTCGACAAAACACGTAAATTCTCTGCTCCAACGTATGAGACGTAACAACTGGTACAATTTGTTGTTGCATCGTGTGTCAGCAGTCTTCGATAGTGTGTTACGGGCTTAGCGCGATAAGTTTGTAGACAGCATTTGGGCGACGTTTTATTAGTAACGGCCCCATGCAGCGATTGAACAACAGTAAAGGACATGAGTCAATGTATAGTTGTGCATCGTGGGAGGTTTTGCAGCCTTGTGTGAGCCCGGATAGCTCAGTCGGTAGAGCATTAGGCTTTTAACCTAAGGGTCCAGGGTTCAAGTCCCTGTCCGGGCGGAAATTTTAATACTTTGGTAGCGATTCGTCTGGTAGCGGTGGAAACGCTACGGAAAATAATGCAGCTACGCCGTTTTCTGACACCACAGTGTTTTAAACGGTAGCAGTTGCATGTGTCGAGAGAACACCGCGCTAACGGCAGTCGTGGCCGAATGGTTAAGGCGTCTGACTCGAAATCAGATTCCCTCTGGGAGCGTAGGTTCGAATCCTACCGGCTGCGTGCGATTTTGCGTAAAGAGGAGCAAACGTTTTCGCACACATGTGACATGCGTGGGCGAATGCGGGTGCAACCAGTGATGCCATTCTCAACAAGACGAAAATTTCCGTTTTAAGAATACTGAGTTTTCGCGACGACAGCTACTTACTGTGCCTTTCGGTTCACCTCGCACTGACGCTGGGACTGCAGAAAGCCGTCGCTGAGATGGTGAGTACACAGATGTGCTCGAAAGTGTTGGACAGAGCGGACATTTCATTTTCTTTTTATGAATCGCAATTTCAATCATTCGAGTGCGGCAAAAGCAGTGGTGCAGCGTTTTTTTTTCTTTTCTTAAGATCTCGCAGCTGCTTGGAGGTATGTCCATCGTTTTAAGACGACAGAAAACTAGCGTCAGCGGTGCGTCAGTGGGAAGTCGGTGAAGTCGCCATTGGAGCCATAAGTCAGTGGGAAATTAGTACACTTTCGTAACGGCTAATGGAAACCCTACAGCAAAGAGTGAGGCCACGCCGTTTTCTGCCATCAGATTGCTTCTAAAGATGGCGGCTTCACTTGTCGGGAGTCGCTTCCGCCACCGGCAGTCGTGGCCGAGTGGTTAAGGCGTCTGACTTGAAATCAGATTCCCTCTGGGAGCGTAGGTTCGAGTCCTGCCGACTGCGAAAATTTTCTCGCTCTCAAAAGGCGGACGTTGCTAGGATGCACCTAGCAGTTGCGTCACTACTAAACACGTGGGTCACCAGCAATGTGCAGTGTTATTTGATCGAGGGCGCAGCGTTACAGTCGCCCCCAGAAGCCGCAGCTCATCTCCTAGTCTCACAGCCGTCCACCAGGTGTTAGTACAAGTGTCGCCTCACTGGGCAGTGCAGATGTGTCCATTTTAGCTTGCAGACGATGACGTGTAGCAATTTATGAGCTAACGCAAGTCGAATGTTTTACCGTGTGTATCTGCTAGATACTGCCTCTCATATGGTGGAGAGGCTCACTCCTTCTTGTGTCTCGTTCTCTGCACACGAGTTGCCCCTGGCATCGATATAGCACGTGTTTTCTAGCGTCAGCGTGGCGTCACGTCAAGTCAGCGAATTCAATATCACACGAATCGAGTCGACATGTTTGCTTGTTACGATGACGGAAGCTGAAGAAATGTGTGTGGAACTTCACTGCATCGGCTGCTCGCCCTTCAGCGTCCCTATGTCTTATCAGACGAAGGTGACTGTGAAATTGGCAACGAGGCACAAATTAACGAACACATGCAAATGGCAACCTTCGACGTCAGCCGAAATAGCTCAGTTGGGAGAGCGTTAGACTGAAGATCTAAAGGTCCCTGGTTCGATCCCGGGTTTCGGCAGGTATTCGTTTTCATGCGACGCCAATGGAATTACTCTGCGTTTGTGATAATGCAACTACCGCTGACAACAAAACTGACCCTCTCCTGTAGCTGTTCTGGTTGTCTATTGCATGCCATAAGAGGAACTTACTAGACAACTAACTCCCTTAGAAGCAAAAGAATTAAAAATATCCTACCGACTGCATTCCCTTTTCTGTGTCAGGTGGTGAAGAACATCTTCAACGGAACCGTGAAATGAGCGAAAGCGTGGGAAACATTGCATTCGAAATGCTTGTGAATTTTCCAATTGCCCAGTGAGTGTCGACAAAACACGTAAATTCTCTGCTCCAACGTATGAGACGTAACAACTGGTACAATTTGTTGTTGCATCGTGTGTCAGCAGTCTTCGATAGTGTGTTACGGGCTTAGCGCGATAAGTTTGTAGACAGCATTTGGGCGACGTTTTATTAGTAACGGCCCCATGCAGCGATTGAACAACAGTAAAGGACATGAGTCAATGTATAGTTGTGCATCGTGGGAGGTTTTGCAGCCTTGTGTGAGCCCGGATAGCTCAGTCGGTAGAGCATTAGGCTTTTAACCTAAGGGTCCAGGGTTCAAGTCCCTGTCCGGGCGGAAATTTTAATACTTTGGTAGCGATTCGTCTGGTAGCGGTGGAAACGCTACGGAAAATAATGCAGCTACGCCGTTTTCTGACACCACAGTGTTTTAAACGGTAGCAGTTGCATGTGTCGAGAGAACACCGCGCTAACGGCAGTCGTGGCCGAATGGTTAAGGCGTCTGACTCGAAATCAGATTCCCTCTGGGAGCGTAGGTTCGAATCCTACCGGCTGCGTGCGATTTTGCGTAAAGAGGAGCAAACGTTTTCGCACACATGTGACATGCGTGGGCGAATGCGGGTGCAACCAGTGATGCCATTCTCAACAAGACGAAAATTTCCGTTTTAAGAATACTGAGTTTTCGCGACGACAGCTACTTACTGTGCCTTTCGGTTCACCTCGCACTGACGCTGGGACTGCAGAAAGCCGTCGCTGAGATGGTGAGTACACAGATGTGCTCGAAAGTGTTGGACAGAGCGGACATTTCATTTTCTTTTTATGAATCGCAATTTCAATCATTCGAGTGCGGCAAAAGCAGTGGTGCAGCGTTTTTTTTTCTTTTCTTAAGATCTCGCAGCTGCTTGGAGGTATGTCCATCGTTTTAAGACGACAGAAAACTAGCGTCAGCGGTGCGTCAGTGGGAAGTCGGTGAAGTCGCCATTGGAGCCATAAGTCAGTGGGAAATTAGTACACTTTCGTAACGGCTAATGGAAACCCTACAGCAAAGAGTGAGGCCACGCCGTTTTCTGCCATCAGATTGCTTCTAAAGATGGCGGCTTCACTTGTCGGGAGTCGCTTCCGCCACCGGCAGTCGTGGCCGAGTGGTTAAGGCGTCTGACTTGAAATCAGATTCCCTCTGGGAGCGTAGGTTCGAGTCCTGCCGACTGCGAAAATTTTCTCGCTCTCAAAAGGCGGACGTTGCTAGGATGCACCTAGCAGTTGCGTCACTACTAAACACGTGGGTCACCAGCAATGTGCAGTGTTATTTGATCGAGGGCGCAGCGTTACAGTCGCCCCCAGAAGCCGCAGCTCATCTCCTAGTCTCACAGCCGTCCACCAGGTGTTAGTACAAGTGTCGCCTCACTGGGCAGTGCAGATGTGTCCATTTTAGCTTGCAGACGATGACGTGTAGCAATTTATGAGCTAACGCAAGTCGAATGTTTTACCGTGTGTATCTGCTAGATACTGCCTCTCATATGGTGGAGAGGCTCACTCCTTCTTGTGTCTCGTTCTCTGCACACGAGTTGCCCCTGGCATCGATATAGCACGTGTTTTCTAGCGTCAGCGTGGCGTCACGTCAAGTCAGCGAATTCAATATCACACGAATCGAGTCGACATGTTTGCTTGTTACGATGACGGAAGCTGAAGAAATGTGTGTGGAACTTCACTGCATCGGCTGCTCGCCCTTCAGCGTCCCTATGTCTTATCAGACGAAGGTGACTGTGAAATTGGCAACGAGGCACAAATTAACGAACACATGCAAATGGCAACCTTCGACGTCAGCCGAAATAGCTCAGTTGGGAGAGCGTTAGACTGAAGATCTAAAGGTCCCTGGTTCGATCCCGGGTTTCGGCAGGTATTCGTTTTCATGCGACGCCAATGGAATTACTCTGCGTTTGTGATAATGCAACTACCGCTGACAACAAAACTGACCCTCTCCTGTAGCTGTTCTGGTTGTCTATTGCATGCCATAAGAGGAACTTACTAGACAACTAACTCCCTTAGAAGCAAAAGAATTAAAAATATCCTACCGACTGCATTCCCTTTTCTGTGTCAGGTGGTGAAGAACATCTTCAACGGAACCGTGAAATGAGCGAAAGCGTGGGAAACATTGCATTCGAAATGCTTGTGAATTTTCCAATTGCCCAGTGAGTGTCGACAAAACACGTAAATTCTCTGCTCCAACGTATGAGACGTAACAACTGGTACAATTTGTTGTTGCATCGTGTGTCAGCAGTCTTCGATAGTGTGTTACGGGCTTAGCGCGATAAGTTTGTAGACAGCATTTGGGCGACGTTTTATTAGTAACGGCCCCATGCAGCGATTGAACAACAGTAAAGGACATGAGTCAATGTATAGTTGTGCATCGTGGGAGGTTTTGCAGCCTTGTGTGAGCCCGGATAGCTCAGTCGGTAGAGCATTAGGCTTTTAACCTAAGGGTCCAGGGTTCAAGTCCCTGTCCGGGCGGAAATTTTAATACTTTGGTAGCGATTCGTCTGGTAGCGGTGGAAACGCTACGGAAAATAATGCAGCTACGCCGTTTTCTGACACCACAGTGTTTTAAACGGTAGCAGTTGCATGTGTCGAGAGAACACCGCGCTAACGGCAGTCGTGGCCGAATGGTTAAGGCGTCTGACTCGAAATCAGATTCCCTCTGGGAGCGTAGGTTCGAATCCTACCGGCTGCGTGCGATTTTGCGTAAAGAGGAGCAAACGTTTTCGCACACATGTGACATGCGTGGGCGAATGCGGGTGCAACCAGTGATGCCATTCTCAACAAGACGAAAATTTCCGTTTTAAGAATACTGAGTTTTCGCGACGACAGCTACTTACTGTGCCTTTCGGTTCACCTCGCACTGACGCTGGGACTGCAGAAAGCCGTCGCTGAGATGGTGAGTACACAGATGTGCTCGAAAGTGTTGGACAGAGCGGACATTTCATTTTCTTTTTATGAATCGCAATTTCAATCATTCGAGTGCGGCAAAAGCAGTGGTGCAGCGTTTTTTTTTCTTTTCTTAAGATCTCGCAGCTGCTTGGAGGTATGTCCATCGTTTTAAGACGACAGAAAACTAGCGTCAGCGGTGCGTCAGTGGGAAGTCGGTGAAGTCGCCATTGGAGCCATAAGTCAGTGGGAAATTAGTACACTTTCGTAACGGCTAATGGAAACCCTACAGCAAAGAGTGAGGCCACGCCGTTTTCTGCCATCAGATTGCTTCTAAAGATGGCGGCTTCACTTGTCGGGAGTCGCTTCCGCCACCGGCAGTCGTGGCCGAGTGGTTAAGGCGTCTGACTTGAAATCAGATTCCCTCTGGGAGCGTAGGTTCGAGTCCTGCCGACTGCGAAAATTTTCTCGCTCTCAAAAGGCGGACGTTGCTAGGATGCACCTAGCAGTTGCGTCACTACTAAACACGTGGGTCACCAGCAATGTGCAGTGTTATTTGATCGAGGGCGCAGCGTTACAGTCGCCCCCAGAAGCCGCAGCTCATCTCCTAGTCTCACAGCCGTCCACCAGGTGTTAGTACAAGTGTCGCCTCACTGGGCAGTGCAGATGTGTCCATTTTAGCTTGCAGACGATGACGTGTAGCAATTTATGAGCTAACGCAAGTCGAATGTTTTACCGTGTGTATCTGCTAGATACTGCCTCTCATATGGTGGAGAGGCTCACTCCTTCTTGTGTCTCGTTCTCTGCACACGAGTTGCCCCTGGCATCGATATAGCACGTGTTTTCTAGCGTCAGCGTGGCGTCACGTCAAGTCAGCGAATTCAATATCACACGAATCGAGTCGACATGTTTGCTTGTTACGATGACGGAAGCTGAAGAAATGTGTGTGGAACTTCACTGCATCGGCTGCTCGCCCTTCAGCGTCCCTATGTCTTATCAGACGAAGGTGACTGTGAAATTGGCAACGAGGCACAAATTAACGAACACATGCAAATGGCAACCTTCGACGTCAGCCGAAATAGCTCAGTTGGGAGAGCGTTAGACTGAAGATCTAAAGGTCCCTGGTTCGATCCCGGGTTTCGGCAGGTATTCGTTTTCATGCGTCGCCAATGGAATTACTCTGCGTTTGTGATAATGCAACTACCGCTGACAACAAAACTGACCCTCTCCTGTAGCTGTTCTGGTTGTCTATTGCATGCCATAAGAGGAACTTACTAGACAACTAACTCCCTTAGAAGCAAAAGAATTAAAAATATCCTACCGACTGCATTCCCTTTTCTGTGTCAGGTGGTGAAGAACATCTTCAACGGAACCGTGAAATGAGCGAAAGCGTGGGAAACATTGCATTCGAAATGCTTGTGAATTTTCCAATTGCCCAGTGAGTGTCGACAAAACACGTAAATTCTCTGCTCCAACGTATGAGACGTAACAACTGGTACAATTTGTTGTTGCATCGTGTGTCAGCAGTCTTCGATAGTGTGTTACGGGCTTAGCGCGATAAGTTTGTAGACAGCATTTGGGCGACGTTTTATTAGTAACGGCCCCATGCAGCGATTGAACAACAGTAAAGGACATGAGTCAATGTATAGTTGTGCATCGTGGGAGGTTTTGCAGCCTTGTGTGAGCCCGGATAGCTCAGTCGGTAGAGCATTAGGCTTTTAACCTAAGGGTCCAGGGTTCAAGTCCCTGTCCGGGCGGAAATTTTAATACTTTGGTAGCGATTCGTCTGGTAGCGGTGGAAACGCTACGGAAAATAATGCAGCTACGCCGTTTTCTGACACCACAGTGTTTTAAACGGTAGCAGTTGCATGTGTCGAGAGAACACCGCGCTAACGGCAGTCGTGGCCGAGTGGTTAAGGCGTCTGACTCGAAATCAGATTCCCTCTGGGAGCGTAGGTTCGAATCCTACCGGCTGCGTGCGATTTTGCGTAAAGAGGAGCAAACGTTTTCGCACACATGTGACATGCGTGGGCGAATGCGGGTGCAACCAGTGATGCCATTCTCAACAAGACGAAAATTTCCGTTTTAAGAATACTGAGTTTTCGCGACGACAGCTACTTACTGTGCCTTTCGGTTCACCTCGCACTGACGCTGGGACTGCAGAAAGCCGTCGCTGAGATGGTGAGTACACAGATGTGCTCGAAAGTGTTGGACAGAGCGGACATTTCATTTTCTTTTTATGAATCGCAATTTCAATCATTCGAGTGCGGCAAAAGCAGTGGTGCAGCGTTTTTTTTTCTTTTCTTAAGATCTCGCAGCTGCTTGGAGGTATGTCCATCGTTTTAAGACGACAGAAAACTAGCGTCAGCGGTGCGTCAGTGGGAAGTCGGTGAAGTCGCCATTGGAGCCATAAGTCAGTGGGAAATTAGTACACTTTCGTAACGGCTAATGGAAACCCTACAGCAAAGAGTGAGGCCACGCCGTTTTCTGCCATCAGATTGCTTCTAAAGATGGCGGCTTCACTTGTCGGGAGTCGCTTCCGCCACCGGCAGTCGTGGCCGAGTGGTTAAGGCGTCTGACTTGAAATCAGATTCCCTCTGGGAGCGTAGGTTCGAGTCCTGCCGACTGCGAAAATTTTCTCGCTCTCAAAAGGCGGACGTTGCTAGGATGCACCTAGCAGTTGCGTCACTACTAAACACGTGGGTCACCAGCAATGTGCAGTGTTATTTGATCGAGGGCGCAGCGTTACAGTCGCCCCCAGAAGCCGCAGCTCATCTCCTAGTCTCACAGCCGTCCACCAGGTGTTAGTACAAGTGTCGCCTCACTGGGCAGTGCAGATGTGTCCATTTTAGCTTGCAGACGATGACGTGTAGCAATTTATGAGCTAACGCAAGTCGAATGTTTTACCGTGTGTATCTGCTAGATACTGCCTCTCATATGGTGGAGAGGCTCACTCCTTCTTGTGTCTCGTTCTCTGCACACGAGTTGCCCCTGGCATCGATATAGCACGTGTTTTCTAGCGTCAGCGTGGCGTCACGTCAAGTCAGCGAATTCAATATCACACGAATCGAGTCGACATGTTTGCTTGTTACGATGACGGAAGCTGAAGAAATGTGTGTGGAACTTCACTGCATCGGCTGCTCGCCCTTCAGCGTCCCTATGTCTTATCAGACGAAGGTGACTGTGAAATTGGCAACGAGGCACAAATTAACGAACACATGCAAATGGCAACCTTCGACGTCAGCCGAAATAGCTCAGTTGGGAGAGCGTTAGACTGAAGATCTAAAGGTCCCTGGTTCGATCCCGGGTTTCGGCAGGTATTCGTTTTCATGCGACGCCAATGGAATTACTCTGCGTTTGTGATAATGCAACTACCGCTGACAACAAAACTGACCCTCTCCTGTAGCTGTTCTGGTTGTCTATTGCATGCCATAAGAGGAACTTACTAGACAACTAACTCCCTTAGAAGCAAAAGAATTAAAAATATCCTACCGACTGCATTCCCTTTTCTGTGTCAGGTGGTGAAGAACATCTTCAACGGAACCGTGAAATGAGCGAAAGCGTGGGAAACATTGCATTCGAAATGCTTGTGAATTTTCCAATTGCCCAGTGAGTGTCGACAAAACACGTAAATTCTCTGCTCCAACGTATGAGACGTAACAACTGGTACAATTTGTTGTTGCATCGTGTGTCAGCAGTCTTCGATAGTGTGTTACGGGCTTAGCGCGATAAGTTTGTAGACAGCATTTGGGCGACGTTTTATTAGTAACGGCCCCATGCAGCGATTGAACAACAGTAAAGGACATGAGTCAATGTATAGTTGTGCATCGTGGGAGGTTTTGCAGCCTTGTGTGAGCCCGGATAGCTCAGTCGGTAGAGCATTAGGCTTTTAACCTAAGGGTCCAGGGTTCAAGTCCCTGTCCGGGCGGAAATTTTAATACTTTGGTAGCGATTCGTCTGGTAGCGGTGGAAACGCTACGGAAAATAATGCAGCTACGCCGTTTTCTGACACCACAGTGTTTTAAACGGTAGCAGTTGCATGTGTCGAGAGAACACCGCGCTAACGGCAGTCGTGGCCGAGTGGTTAAGGCGTCTGACTCGAAATCAGATTCCCTCTGGGAGCGTAGGTTCGAATCCTACCGGCTGCGTGCGATTTTGCGTAAAGAGGAGCAAACGTTTTCGCACACATGTGACATGCGTGGGCGAATGCGGGTGCAACCAGTGATGCCATTCTCAACAAGACGAAAATTTCCGTTTTAAGAATACTGAGTTTTCGCGACGACAGCTACTTACTGTGCCTTTCGGTTCACCTCGCACTGACGCTGGGACTGCAGAAAGCCGTCGCTGAGATGGTGAGTACACAGATGTGCTCGAAAGTGTTGGACAGAGCGGACATTTCATTTTCTTTTTATGAATCGCAATTTCAATCATTCGAGTGCGGCAAAAGCAGTGGTGCAGCGTTTTTTTTTCTTTTCTTAAGATCTCGCAGCTGCTTGGAGGTATGTCCATCGTTTTAAGACGACAGAAAACTAGCGTCAGCGGTGCGTCAGTGGGAAGTCGGTGAAGTCGCCATTGGAGCCATAAGTCAGTGGGAAATTAGTACACTTTCGTAACGGCTAATGGAAACCCTACAGCAAAGAGTGAGGCCACGCCGTTTTCTGCCATCAGATTGCTTCTAAAGATGGCGGCTTCACTTGTCGGGAGTCGCTTCCGCCACCGGCAGTCGTGGCCGAGTGGTTAAGGCGTCTGACTTGAAATCAGATTCCCTCTGGGAGCGTAGGTTCGAGTCCTGCCGACTGCGAAAATTTTCTCGCTCTCAAAAGGCGGACGTTGCTAGGATGCACCTAGCAGTTGCGTCACTACTAAACACGTGGGTCACCAGCAATGTGCAGTGTTATTTGATCGAGGGCGCAGCGTTACAGTCGCCCCCAGAAGCCGCAGCTCATCTCCTAGTCTCACAGCCGTCCACCAGGTGTTAGTACAAGTGTCGCCTCACTGGGCAGTGCAGATGTGTCCATTTTAGCTTGCAGACGATGACGTGTAGCAATTTATGAGCTAACGCAAGTCGAATGTTTTACCGTGTGTATCTGCTAGATACTGCCTCTCATATGGTGGAGAGGCTCACTCCTTCTTGTGTCTCGTTCTCTGCACACGAGTTGCCCCTGGCATCGATATAGCACGTGTTTTCTAGCGTCAGCGTGGCGTCACGTCAAGTCAGCGAATTCAATATCACACGAATCGAGTCGACATGTTTGCTTGTTACGATGACGGAAGCTGAAGAAATGTGTGTGGAACTTCACTGCATCGGCTGCTCGCCCTTCAGCGTCCCTATGTCTTATCAGACGAAGGTGACTGTGAAATTGGCAACGAGGCACAAATTAACGAACACATGCAAATGGCAACCTTCGACGTCAGCCGAAATAGCTCAGTTGGGAGAGCGTTAGACTGAAGATCTAAAGGTCCCTGGTTCGATCCCGGGTTTCGGCAGGTATTCGTTTTCATGCGACGCCAATGGAATTACTCTGCGTTTGTGATAATGCAACTACCGCTGACAACAAAACTGACCCTCTCCTGTAGCTCTTCTGGTTGTCTATTGCATGCCATAAGAGGAACTTACTAGACAACTAACTCCCTTAGAAGCAAAAGAATTAAAAATATCCTACCGACTGCATTCCCTTTTCTGTGTCAGGTGGTGAAGAACGTCTTCAACGGAACCGTGAAATGAGCGAAAGCGTGGGAAACATTGCATTCGAAATGCTTGTGAATTTTCCAATTGCCCAGTGAGTGTCGACAAAACACGTAAATTCTCTGCTCCAACGTATGAGACGTAACAACTGGTACAATTTGTTGTTGCATCGTGTGTCAGCAGTCTTCGATAGTGTGTTACGGGCTTAGCGCGATAAGTTTGTAGACAGCATTTGGGCGACGTTTTATTAGTAACGGCCCCATGCAGCGATTGAACAACAGTAAAGGACATGAGTCAATGTATAGTTGTGCATCGTGGGAGGTTTTGCAGCCTTGTGTGAGCCCGGATAGCTCAGTCGGTAGAGCATTAGGCTTTTAACCTAAGGGTCCAGGGTTCAAGTCCCTGTCCGGGCGGAAATTTTAATACTTTGGTAGCGATTCGTCTGGTAGCGGTGGAAACGCTACGGAAAATAATGCAGCTACGCCGTTTTCTGACACCACAGTGTTTTAAACGGTAGCAGTTGCATGTGTCGAGAGAACACCGCGCTAACGGCAGTCGTGGCCGAGTGGTTAAGGCGTCTGACTTGAAATCAGATTCCCTCTGGGAGCGTAGGTTCGAATCCTACCGGCTGCGTGCGATTTTGCGTAAAGAGGAGCAAACGTTTTCGCACACATGTGACATGCGTGGGCGAATGCGGGTGCAACCAGTGATGCCATTCTCAACAAGACGAAAATTTCCGTTTTAAGAATACTGAGTTTTCGCGACGACAGCTACTTACTGTGCCTTTCGGTTCACCTCGCACTGACGCTGGGACTGCAGAAAGCCGTCGCTGAGATGGTGAGTACACAGATGTGCTCGAAAGTGTTGGACAGAGCGGACATTTCATTTTCTTTTTATGAATCGCAATTTCAATCATTCGAGTGCGGCAAAAGCAGTGGTGCAGCGTTTTTTTTTTCTTTTCTTAAGATCTCGCAGCTGCTTGGAGGTATGTCCATCGTTTTAAGACGACAGAAAACTAGCGTCAGCGGTGCGTCAGTGGGAAGTCGGTGAAGTCGCCATTGGAGCCATAAGTCAGTGGGAAATTAGTACACTTTCGTAACGGCTAATGGAAACCCTACAGCAAAGAGTGAGGCCACGCCGTTTTCTGCCATCAGATTGCTTCTAAAGATGGCGGCTTCACTTGTCGGGAGTCGCTTCCGCCACCGGCAGTCGTGGCCGAGTGGTTAAGGCGTCTGACTTGAAATCAGATTCCCTCTGGGAGCGTAGGTTCGAGTCCTGCCGACTGCGAAAATTTTCTCGCTCTCAAAAGGCGGACGTTGCTAGGATGCACCTAGCAGTTGCGTCACTACTAAACACGTGGGTCACCAGCAATGTGCAGTGTTATTTGATCGAGGGCGCAGCGTTACAGTCGCCCCCAGAAGCCGCAGCTCATCTCCTAGTCTCACAGCCGTCCACCAGGTGTTAGTACAAGTGTCGCCTCACTGGGCAGTGCAGATGTGTCCATTTTAGCTTGCAGACGATGACGTGTAGCAATTTATGAGCTAACGCAAGTCGAATGTTTTACCGTGTGTATCTGCTAGATACTGCCTCTCATATGGTGGAGAGGCTCACTCCTTCTTGTGTCTCGTTCTCTGCACACGAGTTGCCCCTGGCATCGATATAGCACGTGTTTTCTAGCGTCAGCGTGGCGTCACGTCAAGTCAGCGAATTCAATATCACACGAATCGAGTCGACATGTTTGCTTGTTACGATGACGGAAGCTGAAGAAATGTGTGTGGAACTTCACTGCATCGGCTGCTCGCCCTTCAGCGTCCCTATGTCTTATCAGACGAAGGTGACTGTGAAATTGGCAACGAGGCACAAATTAACGAACACATGCAAATGGCAACCTTCGACGTCAGCCGAAATAGCTCAGTTGGGAGAGCGTTAGACTGAAGATCTAAAGGTCCCTGGTTCGATCCCGGGTTTCGGCAGGTATTCGTTTTCATGCGACGCCAATGGAATTACTCTGCGTTTGTGATAATGCAACTACCGCTGACAACAAAACTGACCCTCTCCTGTAGCTCTTCTGGTTGTCTATTGCATGCCATAAGAGGAACTTACTAGACAACTAACTCCCTTAGAAGCAAAAGAATTAAAAATATCCTACCGACTGCATTCCCTTTTCTGTGTCAGGTGGTGAAGAACATCTTCAACGGAACCGTGAAATGAGCGAAAGCGTGGGAAACATTGCATTCGAAATGCTTGTGAATTTTCCAATTGCCCAGTGAGTGTCGACAAAACACGTAAATTCTCTGCTCCAACGTATGAGACGTAACAACTGGTACAATTTGTTGTTGCATCGTGTGTCAGCAGTCTTCGATAGTGTGTTACGGGCTTAGCGCGATAAGTTTGTAGACAGCATTTGGGCGACGTTTTATTAGTAACGGCCCCATGCAGCGATTGAACAACAGTAAAGGACATGAGTCAATGTATAGTTGTGCATCGTGGGAGGTTTTGCAGCCTTGTGTGAGCCCGGATAGCTCAGTCGGTAGAGCATTAGGCTTTTAACCTAAGGGTCCAGGGTTCAAGTCCCTGTCCGGGCGGAAATTTTAATACTTTGGTAGCGATTCGTCTGGTAGCGGTGGAAACGCTACGGAAAATAATGCAGCTACGCCGTTTTCTGACACCACAGTGTTTTAAACGGTAGCAGTTGCATGTGTCGAGAGAACACCGCGCTAACGGCAGTCGTGGCCGAATGGTTAAGGCGTCTGACTCGAAATCAGATTCCCTCTGGGAGCGTAGGTTCGAATCCTACCGGCTGCGTGCGATTTTGCGTAAAGAGGAGCAAACGTTTTCGCACACATGTGACATGCGTGGGCGAATGCGGGTGCAACCAGTGATGCCATTCTCAACAAGACGAAAATTTCCGTTTTAAGAATACTGAGTTTTCGCGACGACAGCTACTTACTGTGCCTTTCGGTTCACCTCGCACTGACGCTGGGACTGCAGAAAGCCGTCGCTGAGATGGTGAGTACACAGATGTGCTCGAAAGTGTTGGACAGAGCGGACATTTCATTTTCTTTTTATGAATCGCAATTTCAATCATTCGAGTGCGGCAAAAGCAGTGGTGCAGCGTTTTTTTTTCTTTTCTTAAGATCTCGCAGCTGCTTGGAGGTATGTCCATCGTTTTAAGACGACAGAAAACTAGCGTCAGCGGTGCGTCAGTGGGAAGTCGGTGAAGTCGCCATTGGAGCCATAAGTCAGTGGGAAATTAGTACACTTTCGTAACGGCTAATGGAAACCCTACAGCAAAGAGTGAGGCCACGCCGTTTTCTGCCATCAGATTGCTTCTAAAGATGGCGGCTTCACTTGTCGGGAGTCGCTTCCGCCACCGGCAGTCGTGGCCGAGTGGTTAAGGCGTCTGACTTGAAATCAGATTCCCTCTGGGAGCGTAGGTTCGAGTCCTGCCGACTGCGAAAATTTTCTCGCTCTCAAAAGGCGGACGTTGCTAGGATGCACCTAGCAGTTGCGTCACTACTAAACACGTGGGTCACCAGCAATGTGCAGTGTTATTTGATCGAGGGCGCAGCGTTACAGTCGCCCCCAGAAGCCGCAGCTCATCTCCTAGTCTCACAGCCGTCCACCAGGTGTTAGTACAAGTGTCGCCTCACTGGGCAGTGCAGATGTGTCCATTTTAGCTTGCAGACGATGACGTGTAGCAATTTATGAGCTAACGCAAGTCGAATGTTTTACCGTGTGTATCTGCTAGATACTGCCTCTCATATGGTGGAGAGGCTCACTCCTTCTTGTGTCTCGTTCTCTGCACACGAGTTGCCCCTGGCATCGATATAGCACGTGTTTTCTAGCGTCAGCGTGGCGTCACGTCAAGTCAGCGAATTCAATATCACACGAATCGAGTCGACATGTTTGCTTGTTACGATGACGGAAGCTGAAGAAATGTGTGTGGAACTTCACTGCATCGGCTGCTCGCCCTTCAGCGTCCCTATGTCTTATCAGACGAAGGTGACTGTGAAATTGGCAACGAGGCACAAATTAACGAACACATGCAAATGGCAACCTTCGACGTCAGCCGAAATAGCTCAGTTGGGAGAGCGTTAGACTGAAGATCTAAAGGTCCCTGGTTCGATCCCGGGTTTCGGCAGGTATTCGTTTTCATGCGACGCCAATGGAATTACTCTGCGTTTGTGATAATGCAACTACCGCTGACAACAAAACTGACCCTCTCCTGTAGCTGTTCTGGTTGTCTATTGCATGCCATAAGAGGAACTTACTAGACAACTAACTCCCTTAGAAGCAAAAGAATTAAAAATATCCTACCGACTGCATTCCCTTTTCTGTGTCAGGTGGTGAAGAACATCTTCAACGGAACCGTGAAATGAGCGAAAGCGTGGGAAACATTGCATTCGAAATGCTTGTGAATTTTCCAATTGCCCAGTGAGTGTCGACAAAACACGTAAATTCTCTGCTCCAACGTATGAGACGTAACAACTGGTACAATTTGTTGTTGCATCGTGTGTCAGCAGTCTTCGATAGTGTGTTACGGGCTTAGCGCGATAAGTTTGTAGACAGCATTTGGGCGACGTTTTATTAGTAACGGCCCCATGCAGCGATTGAACAACAGTAAAGGACATGAGTCAATGTATAGTTGTGCATCGTGGGAGGTTTTGCAGCCTTGTGTGAGCCCGGATAGCTCAGTCGGTAGAGCATTAGGCTTTTAACCTAAGGGTCCAGGGTTCAAGTCCCTGTCCGGGCGGAAATTTTAATACTTTGGTAGCGATTCGTCTGGTAGCGGTGGAAACGCTACGGAAAATAATGCAGCTACGCCGTTTTCTGACACCACAGTGTTTTAAACGGTAGCAGTTGCATGTGTCGAGAGAACACCGCGCTAACGGCAGTCGTGGCCGAGTGGTTAAGGCGTCTGACTCGAAATCAGATTCCCTCTGGGAGCGTAGGTTCGAATCCTACCGGCTGCGTGCGATTTTGCGTAAAGAGGAGCAAACGTTTTCGCACACATGTGACATGCGTGGGCGAATGCGGGTGCAACCAGTGATGCCATTCTCAACAAGACGAAAATTTCCGTTTTAAGAATACTGAGTTTTCGCGACGACAGCTACTTACTGTGCCTTTCGGTTCACCTCGCACTGACGCTGGGACTGCAGAAAGCCGTCGCTGAGATGGTGAGTACACAGATGTGCTCGAAAGTGTTGGACAGAGCGGACATTTCATTTTCTTTTTATGAATCGCAATTTCAATCATTCGAGTGCGGCAAAAGCAGTGGTGCAGCGTTTTTTTTTCTTTTCTTAAGATCTCGCAGCTGCTTGGAGGTATGTCCATCGTTTTAAGACGACAGAAAACTAGCGTCAGCGGTGCGTCAGTGGGAAGTCGGTGAAGTCGCCATTGGAGCCATAAGTCAGTGGGAAATTAGTACACTTTCGTAACGGCTAATGGAAACCCTACAGCAAAGAGTGAGGCCACGCCGTTTTCTGCCATCAGATTGCTTCTAAAGATGGCGGCTTCACTTGTCGGGAGTCGCTTCCGCCACCGGCAGTCGTGGCCGAGTGGTTAAGGCGTCTGACTTGAAATCAGATTCCCTCTGGGAGCGTAGGTTCGAGTCCTGCCGACTGCGAAAATTTTCTCGCTCTCAAAAGGCGGACGTTGCTAGGATGCACCTAGCAGTTGCGTCACTACTAAACACGTGGGTCACCAGCAATGTGCAGTGTTATTTGATCGAGGGCGCAGCGTTACAGTCGCCCCCAGAAGCCGCAGCTCATCTCCTAGTCTCACAGCCGTCCACCAGGTGTTAGTACAAGTGTCGCCTCACTGGGCAGTGCAGATGTGTCCATTTTAGCTTGCAGACGATGACGTGTAGCAATTTATGAGCTAACGCAAGTCGAATGTTTTACCGTGTGTATCTGCTAGATACTGCCTCTCATATGGTGGAGAGGCTCACTCCTTCTTGTGTCTCGTTCTCTGCACACGAGTTGCCCCTGGCATCGATATAGCACGTGTTTTCTAGCGTCAGCGTGGCGTCACGTCAAGTCAGCGAATTCAATATCACACGAATCGAGTCGACATGTTTGCTTGTTACGATGACGGAAGCTGAAGAAATGTGTGTGGAACTTCACTGCATCGGCTGCTCGCCCTTCAGCGTCCCTATGTCTTATCAGACGAAGGTGACTGTGAAATTGGCAACGAGGCACAAATTAACGAACACATGCAAATGGCAACCTTCGACGTCAGCCGAAATAGCTCAGTTGGGAGAGCGTTAGACTGAAGATCTAAAGGTCCCTGGTTCGATCCCGGGTTTCGGCAGGTATTCGTTTTCATGCGACGCCAATGGAATTACTCTGCGTTTGTGATAATGCAACTACCGCTGACAACAAAACTGACCCTCTCCTGTAGCTGTTCTGGTTGTCTATTGCATGCCATAAGAGGAACTTACTAGACAACTAACTCCCTTAGAAGCAAAAGAATTAAAAATATCCTACCGACTGCATTCCCTTTTCTGTGTCAGGTGGTGAAGAACATCTTCAACGGAACCGTGAAATGAGCGAAAGCGTGGGAAACATTGCATTCGAAATGCTTGTGAATTTTCCAATTGCCCAGTGAGTGTCGACAAAACACGTAAATTCTCTGCTCCAACGTATGAGACGTAACAACTGGTACAATTTGTTGTTGCATCGTGTGTCAGCAGTCTTCGATAGTGTGTTACGGGCTTAGCGCGATAAGTTTGTAGACAGCATTTGGGCGACGTTTTATTAGTAACGGCCCCATGCAGCGATTGAACAACAGTAAAGGACATGAGTCAATGTATAGTTGTGCATCGTGGGAGGTTTTGCAGCCTTGTGTGAGCCCGGATAGCTCAGTCGGTAGAGCATTAGGCTTTTAACCTAAGGGTCCAGGGTTCAAGTCCCTGTCCGGGCGGAAATTTTAATACTTTGGTAGCGATTCGTCTGGTAGCGGTGGAAACGCTACGGAAAATAATGCAGCTACGCCGTTTTCTGACACCACAGTGTTTTAAACGGTAGCAGTTGCATGTGTCGAGAGAACACCGCGCTAACGGCAGTCGTGGCCGAGTGGTTAAGGCGTCTGACTCGAAATCAGATTCCCTCTGGGAGCGTAGGTTCGAATCCTACCGGCTGCGTGCGATTTTGCGTAAAGAGGAGCAAACGTTTTCGCACACATGTGACATGCGTGGGCGAATGCGGGTGCAACCAGTGATGCCATTCTCAACAAGACGAAAATTTCCGTTTTAAGAATACTGAGTTTTCGCGACGACAGCTACTTACTGTGCCTTTCGGTTCACCTCGCACTGACGCTGGGACTGCAGAAAGCCGTCGCTGAGATGGTGAGTACACAGATGTGCTCGAAAGTGTTGGACAGAGCGGACATTTCATTTTCTTTTTATGAATCGCAATTTCAATCATTCGAGTGCGGCAAAAGCAGTGGTGCAGCGTTTTTTTTTCTTTTCTTAAGATCTCGCAGCTGCTTGGAGGTATGTCCATCGTTTTAAGACGACAGAAAACTAGCGTCAGCGGTGCGTCAGTGGGAAGTCGGTGAAGTCGCCATTGGAGCCATAAGTCAGTGGGAAATTAGTACACTTTCGTAACGGCTAATGGAAACCCTACAGCAAAGAGTGAGGCCACGCCGTTTTCTGCCATCAGATTGCTTCTAAAGATGGCGGCTTCACTTGTCGGGAGTCGCTTCCGCCACCGGCAGTCGTGGCCGAGTGGTTAAGGCGTCTGACTTGAAATCAGATTCCCTCTGGGAGCGTAGGTTCGAGTCCTGCCGACTGCGAAAATTTTCTCGCTCTCAAAAGGCGGACGTTGCTAGGATGCACCTAGCAGTTGCGTCACTACTAAACACGTGGGTCACCAGCAATGTGCAGTGTTATTTGATCGAGGGCGCAGCGTTACAGTCGCCCCCAGAAGCCGCAGCTCATCTCCTAGTCTCACAGCCGTCCACCAGGTGTTAGTACAAGTGTCGCCTCACTGGGCAGTGCAGATGTGTCCATTTTAGCTTGCAGACGATGACGTGTAGCAATTTATGAGCTAACGCAAGTCGAATGTTTTACCGTGTGTATCTGCTAGATACTGCCTCTCATATGGTGGAGAGGCTCACTCCTTCTTGTGTCTCGTTCTCTGCACACGAGTTGCCCCTGGCATCGATATAGCACGTGTTTTCTAGCGTCAGCGTGGCGTCACGTCAAGTCAGCGAATTCAATATCACACGAATCGAGTCGACATGTTTGCTTGTTACGATGACGGAAGCTGAAGAAATGTGTGTGGAACTTCACTGCATCGGCTGCTCGCCCTTCAGCGTCCCTATGTCTTATCAGACGAAGGTGACTGTGAAATTGGCAACGAGGCACAAATTAACGAACACATGCAAATGGCAACCTTCGACGTCAGCCGAAATAGCTCAGTTGGGAGAGCGTTAGACTGAAGATCTAAAGGTCCCTGGTTCGATCCCGGGTTTCGGCAGGTATTCGTTTTCATGCGACGCCAATGGAATTACTCTGCGTTTGTGATAATGCAACTACCGCTGACAACAAAACTGACCCTCTCCTGTAGCTGTTCTGGTTGTCTATTGCATGCCATAAGAGGAACTTACTAGACAACTAACTCCCTTAGAAGCAAAAGAATTAAAAATATCCTACCGACTGCATTCCCTTTTCTGTGTCAGGTGGTGAAGAACATCTTCAACGGAACCGTGAAATGAGCGAAAGCGTGGGAAACATTGCATTCGAAATGCTTGTGAATTTTCCAATTGCCCAGTGAGTGTCGACAAAACACGTAAATTCTCTGCTCCAACGTATGAGACGTAACAACTGGTACAATTTGTTGTTGCATCGTGTGTCAGCAGTCTTCGATAGTGTGTTACGGGCTTAGCGCGATAAGTTTGTAGACAGCATTTGGGCGACGTTTTATTAGTAACGGCCCCATGCAGCGATTGAACAACAGTAAAGGACATGAGTCAATGTATAGTTGTGCATCGTGGGAGGTTTTGCAGCCTTGTGTGAGCCCGGATAGCTCAGTCGGTAGAGCATTAGGCTTTTAACCTAAGGGTCCAGGGTTCAAGTCCCTGTCCGGGCGGAAATTTTAATACTTTGGTAGCGATTCGTCTGGTAGCGGTGGAAACGCTACGGAAAATAATGCAGCTACGCCGTTTTCTGACACCACAGTGTTTTAAACGGTAGCAGTTGCATGTGTCGAGAGAACACCGCGCTAACGGCAGTCGTGGCCGAGTGGTTAAGGCGTCTGACTCGAAATCAGATTCCCTCTGGGAGCGTAGGTTCGAATCCTACCGGCTGCGTGCGATTTTGCGTAAAGAGGAGCAAACGTTTTCGCACACATGTGACATGCGTGGGCGAATGCGGGTGCAACCAGTGATGCCATTCTCAACAAGACGAAAATTTCCGTTTTAAGAATACTGAGTTTTCGCGACGACAGCTACTTACTGTGCCTTTCGGTTCACCTCGCACTGACGCTGGGACTGCAGAAAGCCGTCGCTGAGATGGTGAGTACACAGATGTGCTCGAAAGTGTTGGACAGAGCGGACATTTCATTTTCTTTTTATGAATCGCAATTTCAATCATTCGAGTGCGGCAAAAGCAGTGGTGCAGCGTTTTTTTTTCTTTTCTTAAGATCTCGCAGCTGCTTGGAGGTATGTCCATCGTTTTAAGACGACAGAAAACTAGCGTCAGCGGTGCGTCAGTGGGAAGTCGGTGAAGTCGCCATTGGAGCCATAAGTCAGTGGGAAATTAGTACACTTTCGTAACGGCTAATGGAAACCCTACAGCAAAGAGTGAGGCCACGCCGTTTTCTGCCATCAGATTGCTTCTAAAGATGGCGGCTTCACTTGTCGGGAGTCGCTTCCGCCACCGGCAGTCGTGGCCGAGTGGTTAAGGCGTCTGACTTGAAATCAGATTCCCTCTGGGAGCGTAGGTTCGAGTCCTGCCGACTGCGAAAATTTTCTCGCTCTCAAAAGGCGGACGTTGCTAGGATGCACCTAGCAGTTGCGTCACTACTAAACACGTGGGTCACCAGCAATGTGCAGTGTTATTTGATCGAGGGCGCAGCGTTACAGTCGCCCCCAGAAGCCGCAGCTCATCTCCTAGTCTCACAGCCGTCCACCAGGTGTTAGTACAAGTGTCGCCTCACTGGGCAGTGCAGATGTGTCCATTTTAGCTTGCAGACGATGACGTGTAGCAATTTATGAGCTAACGCAAGTCGAATGTTTTACCGTGTGTATCTGCTAGATACTGCCTCTCATATGGTGGAGAGGCTCACTCCTTCTTGTGTCTCGTTCTCTGCACACGAGTTGCCCCTGGCATCGATATAGCACGTGTTTTCTAGCGTCAGCGTGGCGTCACGTCAAGTCAGCGAATTCAATATCACACGAATCGAGTCGACATGTTTGCTTGTTACGATGACGGAAGCTGAAGAAATGTGTGTGGAACTTCACTGCATCGGCTGCTCGCCCTTCAGCGTCCCTATGTCTTATCAGACGAAGGTGACTGTGAAATTGGCAACGAGGCACAAATTAACGAACACATGCAAATGGCAACCTTCGACGTCAGCCGAAATAGCTCAGTTGGGAGAGCGTTAGACTGAAGATCTAAAGGTCCCTGGTTCGATCCCGGGTTTCGGCAGGTATTCGTTTTCATGCGACGCCAATGGAATTACTCTGCGTTTGTGATAATGCAACTACCGCTGACAACAAAACTGACCCTCTCCTGTAGCTGTTCTGGTTGTCTATTGCATGCCATAAGAGGAACTTACTAGACAACTAACTCCCTTAGAAGCAAAAGAATTAAAAATATCCTACCGACTGCATTCCCTTTTCTGTGTCAGGTGGTGAAGAACATCTTCAACGGAACCGTGAAATGAGCGAAAGCGTGGGAAACATTGCATTCGAAATGCTTGTGAATTTTCCAATTGCCCAGTGAGTGTCGACAAAACACGTAAATTCTCTGCTCCAACGTATGAGACGTAACAACTGGTACAATTTGTTGTTGCATCGTGTGTCAGCAGTCTTCGATAGTGTGTTACGGGCTTAGCGCGATAAGTTTGTAGACAGCATTTGGGCGACGTTTTATTAGTAACGGCCCCATGCAGCGATTGAACAACAGTAAAGGACATGAGTCAATGTATAGTTGTGCATCGTGGGAGGTTTTGCAGCCTTGTGTGAGCCCGGATAGCTCAGTCGGTAGAGCATTAGGCTTTTAACCTAAGGGTCCAGGGTTCAAGTCCCTGTCCGGGCGGAAATTTTAATACTTTGGTAGCGATTCGTCTGGTAGCGGTGGAAACGCTACGGAAAATAATGCAGCTACGCCGTTTTCTGACACCACAGTGTTTTAAACGGTAGCAGTTGCATGTGTCGAGAGAACACCGCGCTAACGGCAGTCGTGGCCGAGTGGTTAAGGCGTCTGACTCGAAATCAGATTCCCTCTGGGAGCGTAGGTTCGAATCCTACCGGCTGCGTGCGATTTTGCGTAAAGAGGAGCAAACGTTTTCGCACACATGTGACATGCGTGGGCGAATGCGGGTGCAACCAGTGATGCCATTCTCAACAAGACGAAAATTTCCGTTTTAAGAATACTGAGTTTTCGCGACGACAGCTACTTACTGTGCCTTTCGGTTCACCTCGCACTGACGCTGGGACTGCAGAAAGCCGTCGCTGAGATGGTGAGTACACAGATGTGCTCGAAAGTGTTGGACAGAGCGGACATTTCATTTTCTTTTTATGAATCGCAATTTCAATCATTCGAGTGCGGCAAAAGCAGTGGTGCAGCGTTTTTTTTTCTTTTCTTAAGATCTCGCAGCTGCTTGGAGGTATGTCCATCGTTTTAAGACGACAGAAAACTAGCGTCAGCGGTGCGTCAGTGGGAAGTCGGTGAAGTCGCCATTGGAGCCATAAGTCAGTGGGAAATTAGTACACTTTCGTAACGGCTAATGGAAACCCTACAGCAAAGAGTGAGGCCACGCCGTTTTCTGCCATCAGATTGCTTCTAAAGATGGCGGCTTCACTTGTCGGGAGTCGCTTCCGCCACCGGCAGTCGTGGCCGAGTGGTTAAGGCGTCTGACTTGAAATCAGATTCCCTCTGGGAGCGTAGGTTCGAGTCCTGCCGACTGCGAAAATTTTCTCGCTCTCAAAAGGCGGACGTTGCTAGGATGCACCTAGCAGTTGCGTCACTACTAAACACGTGGGTCACCAGCAATGTGCAGTGTTATTTGATCGAGGGCGCAGCGTTACAGTCGCCCCCAGAAGCCGCAGCTCATCTCCTAGTCTCACAGCCGTCCACCAGGTGTTAGTACAAGTGTCGCCTCACTGGGCAGTGCAGATGTGTCCATTTTAGCTTGCAGACGATGACGTGTAGCAATTTATGAGCTAACGCAAGTCGAATGTTTTACCGTGTGTATCTGCTAGATACTGCCTCTCATATGGTGGAGAGGCTCACTCCTTCTTGTGTCTCGTTCTCTGCACACGAGTTGCCCCTGGCATCGATATAGCACGTGTTTTCTAGCGTCAGCGTGGCGTCACGTCAAGTCAGCGAATTCAATATCACACGAATCGAGTCGACATGTTTGCTTGTTACGATGACGGAAGCTGAAGAAATGTGTGTGGAACTTCACTGCATCGGCTGCTCGCCCTTCAGCGTCCCTATGTCTTATCAGACGAAGGTGACTGTGAAATTGGCAACGAGGCACAAATTAACGAACACATGCAAATGGCAACCTTCGACGTCAGCCGAAATAGCTCAGTTGGGAGAGCGTTAGACTGAAGATCTAAAGGTCCCTGGTTCGATCCCGGGTTTCGGCAGGTATTCGTTTTCATGCGACGCCAATGGAATTACTCTGCGTTTGTGATAATGCAACTACCGCTGACAACAAAACTGACCCTCTCCTGTAGCTGTTCTGGTTGTCTATTGCATGCCATAAGAGGAACTTACTAGACAACTAACTCCCTTAGAAGCAAAAGAATTAAAAATATCCTACCGACTGCATTCCCTTTTCTGTGTCAGGTGGTGAAGAACATCTTCAACGGAACCGTGAAATGAGCGAAAGCGTGGGAAACATTGCATTCGAAATGCTTGTGAATTTTCCAATTGCCCAGTGAGTGTCGACAAAACACGTAAATTCTCTGCTCCAACGTATGAGACGTAACAACTGGTACAATTTGTTGTTGCATCGTGTGTCAGCAGTCTTCGATAGTGTGTTACGGGCTTAGCGCGATAAGTTTGTAGACAGCATTTGGGCGACGTTTTATTAGTAACGGCCCCATGCAGCGATTGAACAACAGTAAAGGACATGAGTCAATGTATAGTTGTGCATCGTGGGAGGTTTTGCAGCCTTGTGTGAGCCCGGATAGCTCAGTCGGTAGAGCATTAGGCTTTTAACCTAAGGGTCCAGGGTTCAAGTCCCTGTCCGGGCGGAAATTTTAATACTTTGGTAGCGATTCGTCTGGTAGCGGTGGAAACGCTACGGAAAATAATGCAGCTACGCCGTTTTCTGACACCACAGTGTTTTAAACGGTAGCAGTTGCATGTGTCGAGAGAACACCGCGCTAACGGCAGTCGTGGCCGAGTGGTTAAGGCGTCTGACTCGAAATCAGATTCCCTCTGGGAGCGTAGGTTCGAATCCTACCGGCTGCGTGCGATTTTGCGTAAAGAGGAGCAAACGTTTTCGCACACATGTGACATGCGTGGGCGAATGCGGGTGCAACCAGTGATGCCATTCTCAACAAGACGAAAATTTCCGTTTTAAGAATACTGAGTTTTCGCGACGACAGCTACTTACTGTGCCTTTCGGTTCACCTCGCACTGACGCTGGGACTGCAGAAAGCCGTCGCTGAGATGGTGAGTACACAGATGTGCTCGAAAGTGTTGGACAGAGCGGACATTTCATTTTCTTTTTATGAATCGCAATTTCAATCATTCGAGTGCGGCAAAAGCAGTGGTGCAGCGTTTTTTTTTCTTTTCTTAAGATCTCGCAGCTGCTTGGAGGTATGTCCATCGTTTTAAGACGACAGAAAACTAGCGTCAGCGGTGCGTCAGTGGGAAGTCGGTGAAGTCGCCATTGGAGCCATAAGTCAGTGGGAAATTAGTACACTTTCGTAACGGCTAATGGAAACCCTACAGCAAAGAGTGAGGCCACGCCGTTTTCTGCCATCAGATTGCTTCTAAAGATGGCGGCTTCACTTGTCGGGAGTCGCTTCCGCCACCGGCAGTCGTGGCCGAGTGGTTAAGGCGTCTGACTTGAAATCAGATTCCCTCTGGGAGCGTAGGTTCGAGTCCTGCCGACTGCGAAAATTTTCTCGCTCTCAAAAGGCGGACGTTGCTAGGATGCACCTAGCAGTTGCGTCACTACTAAACACGTGGGTCACCAGCAATGTGCAGTGTTATTTGATCGAGGGCGCAGCGTTACAGTCGCCCCCAGAAGCCGCAGCTCATCTCCTAGTCTCACAGCCGTCCACCAGGTGTTAGTACAAGTGTCGCCTCACTGGGCAGTGCAGATGTGTCCATTTTAGCTTGCAGACGATGACGTGTAGCAATTTATGAGCTAACGCAAGTCGAATGTTTTACCGTGTGTATCTGCTAGATACTGCCTCTCATATGGTGGAGAGGCTCACTCCTTCTTGTGTCTCGTTCTCTGCACACGAGTTGCCCCTGGCATCGATATAGCACGTGTTTTCTAGCGTCAGCGTGGCGTCACGTCAAGTCAGCGAATTCAATATCACACGAATCGAGTCGACATGTTTGCTTGTTACGATGACGGAAGCTGAAGAAATGTGTGTGGAACTTCACTGCATCGGCTGCTCGCCCTTCAGCGTCCCTATGTCTTATCAGACGAAGGTGACTGTGAAATTGGCAACGAGGCACAAATTAACGAACACATGCAAATGGCAACCTTCGACGTCAGCCGAAATAGCTCAGTTGGGAGAGCGTTAGACTGAAGATCTAAAGGTCCCTGGTTCGATCCCGGGTTTCGGCAGGTATTCGTTTTCATGCGACGCCAATGGAATTACTCTGCGTTTGTGATAATGCAACTACCGCTGACAACAAAACTGACCCTCTCCTGTAGCTGTTCTGGTTGTCTATTGCATGCCATAAGAGGAACTTACTAGACAACTAACTCCCTTAGAAGCAAAAGAATTAAAAATATCCTACCGACTGCATTCCCTTTTCTGTGTCAGGTGGTGAAGAACATCTTCAACGGAACCGTGAAATGAGCGAAAGCGTGGGAAACATTGCATTCGAAATGCTTGTGAATTTTCCAATTGCCCAGTGAGTGTCGACAAAACACGTAAATTCTCTGCTCCAACGTATGAGACGTAACAACTGGTACAATTTGTTGTTGCATCGTGTGTCAGCAGTCTTCGATAGTGTGTTACGGGCTTAGCGCGATAAGTTTGTAGACAGCATTTGGGCGACGTTTTATTAGTAACGGCCCCATGCAGCGATTGAACAACAGTAAAGGACATGAGTCAATGTATAGTTGTGCATCGTGGGAGGTTTTGCAGCCTTGTGTGAGCCCGGATAGCTCAGTCGGTAGAGCATTAGGCTTTTAACCTAAGGGTCCAGGGTTCAAGTCCCTGTCCGGGCGGAAATTTTAATACTTTGGTAGCGATTCGTCTGGTAGCGGTGGAAACGCTACGGAAAATAATGCAGCTACGCCGTTTTCTGACACCACAGTGTTTTAAACGGTAGCAGTTGCATGTGTCGAGAGAACACCGCGCTAACGGCAGTCGTGGCCGAGTGGTTAAGGCGTCTGACTCGAAATCAGATTCCCTCTGGGAGCGTAGGTTCGAATCCTACCGGCTGCGTGCGATTTTGCGTAAAGAGGAGCAAACGTTTTCGCACACATGTGACATGCGTGGGCGAATGCGGGTGCAACCAGTGATGCCATTCTCAACAAGACGAAAATTTCCGTTTTAAGAATACTGAGTTTTCGCGACGACAGCTACTTACTGTGCCTTTCGGTTCACCTCGCACTGACGCTGGGACTGCAGAAAGCCGTCGCTGAGATGGTGAGTACACAGATGTGCTCGAAAGTGTTGGACAGAGCGGACATTTCATTTTCTTTTTATGAATCGCAATTTCAATCATTCGAGTGCGGCAAAAGCAGTGGTGCAGCGTTTTTTTTTCTTTTCTTAAGATCTCGCAGCTGCTTGGAGGTATGTCCATCGTTTTAAGACGACAGAAAACTAGCGTCAGCGGTGCGTCAGTGGGAAGTCGGTGAAGTCGCCATTGGAGCCATAAGTCAGTGGGAAATTAGTACACTTTCGTAACGGCTAATGGAAACCCTACAGCAAAGAGTGAGGCCACGCCGTTTTCTGCCATCAGATTGCTTCTAAAGATGGCGGCTTCACTTGTCGGGAGTCGCTTCCGCCACCGGCAGTCGTGGCCGAGTGGTTAAGGCGTCTGACTTGAAATCAGATTCCCTCTGGGAGCGTAGGTTCGAGTCCTGCCGACTGCGAAAATTTTCTCGCTCTCAAAAGGCGGACGTTGCTAGGATGCACCTAGCAGTTGCGTCACTACTAAACACGTGGGTCACCAGCAATGTGCAGTGTTATTTGATCGAGGGCGCAGCGTTACAGTCGCCCCCAGAAGCCGCAGCTCATCTCCTAGTCTCACAGCCGTCCACCAGGTGTTAGTACAAGTGTCGCCTCACTGGGCAGTGCAGATGTGTCCATTTTAGCTTGCAGACGATGACGTGTAGCAATTTATGAGCTAACGCAAGTCGAATGTTTTACCGTGTGTATCTGCTAGATACTGCCTCTCATATGGTGGAGAGGCTCACTCCTTCTTGTGTCTCGTTCTCTGCACACGAGTTGCCCCTGGCATCGATATAGCACGTGTTTTCTAGCGTCAGCGTGGCGTCACGTCAAGTCAGCGAATTCAATATCACACGAATCGAGTCGACATGTTTGCTTGTTACGATGACGGAAGCTGAAGAAATGTGTGTGGAACTTCACTGCATCGGCTGCTCGCCCTTCAGCGTCCCTATGTCTTATCAGACGAAGGTGACTGTGAAATTGGCAACGAGGCACAAATTAACGAACACATGCAAATGGCAACCTTCGACGTCAGCCGAAATAGCTCAGTTGGGAGAGCGTTAGACTGAAGATCTAAAGGTCCCTGGTTCGATCCCGGGTTTCGGCAGGTATTCGTTTTCATGCGACGCCAATGGAATTACTCTGCGTTTGTGATAATGCAACTACCGCTGACAACAAAACTGACCCTCTCCTGTAGCTGTTCTGGTTGTCTATTGCATGCCATAAGAGGAACTTACTAGACAACTAACACCCTTAGAAGCAAAAGAATTAAAAATATCCTACCGACTGCATTCCCTTTTCTGTGTCAGGTGGTGAAGAACATCTTCAACGGAACCGTGAAATGAGCGAAAGCGTGGGAAACATTGCATTCGAAATGCTTGTGAATTTTCCAATTGCCCAGTGAGTGTCGACAAAACACGTAAATTCTCTGCTCCAACGTATGAGACGTAACAACTGGTACAATTTGTTGTTGCATCGTGTGTCAGCAGTCTTCGATAGTGTGTTACGGGCTTAGCGCGATAAGTTTGTAGACAGCATTTGGGCGACGTTTTATTAGTAACGGCCCCATGCAGCGATTGAACAACAGTAAAGGACATGAGTCAATGTATAGTTGTGCATCGTGGGAGGTTTTGCAGCCTTGTGTGAGCCCGGATAGCTCAGTCGGTAGAGCATTAGGCTTTTAACCTAAGGGTCCAGGGTTCAAGTCCCTGTCCGGGCGGAAATTTTAATACTTTGGTAGCGATTCGTCTGGTAGCGGTGGAAACGCTACGGAAAATAATGCAGCTACGCCGTTTTCTGACACCACAGTGTTTTAAACGGTAGCAGTTGCATGTGTCGAGAGAACACCGCGCTAACGGCAGTCGTGGCCGAGTGGTTAAGGCGTCTGACTCGAAATCAGATTCCCTCTGGGAGCGTAGGTTCGAATCCTACCGGCTGCGTGCGATTTTGCGTAAAGAGGAGCAAACGTTTTCGCACACATGTGACATGCGTGGGCGAATGCGGGTGCAACCAGTGATGCCATTCTCAACAAGACGAAAATTTCCGTTTTAAGAATACTGAGTTTTCGCGACGACAGCTACTTACTGTGCCTTTCGGTTCACCTCGCACTGACGCTGGGACTGCAGAAAGCCGTCGCTGAGATGGTGAGTACACAGATGTGCTCGAAAGTGTTGGACAGAGCGGACATTTCATTTTCTTTTTATGAATCGCAATTTCAATCATTCGAGTGCGGCAAAAGCAGTGGTGCAGCGTTTTTTTTTTCTTTTCTTAAGATCTCGCAGCTGCTTGGAGGTATGTCCATCGTTTTAAGACGACAGAAAACTAGCGTCAGCGGTGCGTCAGTGGGAAGTCGGTGAAGTCGCCATTGGAGCCATAAGCCAGCAATTACGACATGCGAAACACTCGCACACCACGCAGCTGTACGATAATGCTCGTGCGTGGGCCCGCGTAGCTGAGTCGGTAGAGCGTTAGGTTTTCAACCGAAGGGTCCTGGGTTCAAGTCCCTGTCTGGGCGAAAATTAGTACACTTTCGTAACGGCTAATGGAAACCCTAGAGCAAAGAGTGAGGCCACGCCGTTTTCTGCCACCAGATTGCTTCTAAAGATGGCGGTTTGACTTGTCGGGAGTCGCTTCCGCCACCGGCAGTCGTGGCCGAGTGGTTAAGGCGTCTGACTTGAAATCAGATTCCCTCTGGGAGCGTAGGTTCGAGTCCTGCCGACTGCGAAAATTTTCTCGCTCTCAAAAGGCGGACGTTGAGCTGCATCCTAGCAGTTGCGTCACTACTAAACACGTGGGTCACCAGCAATGTGCAGTGTTATTTGATCGAGGGCGCAGCGTTACAGTCGCCCCCAGAAGCCGCAGCTCATCTCCTAGTCTCACAGCCGTCCACCAGGTGTTAGTACAAGTGTCGCCTCACTGGGCAGTGCAGATGTGTCCATTTTAGCTTGCAGACGATGACGTGTAGCAATTTATGAGCTAACGCAAGTCGAATGTTTTACCGTGTGTATCTGCTAGATACTGCCTCTCATATGGTGGAGAGGCTCACTCCTTCTTGTGTCTCGTTCTCTGCACACGAGTTGCCCCTGGCATCGATATAGCACGTGTTTTCTAGCGTCAGCGTGGCGTCACGTCAAGTCAGCGAATTCAATATCACACGAATCGAGTCGACATGTTTGCTTGTTACGATGACGGAAGCTGAAGAAATGTGTGTGGAACTTCACTGCATCGGCTGCTCGCCCTTCAGCGTCCCTATGTCTTATCAGACGAAGGTGACTGTGAAATTGGCAACGAGGCACAAATTAACGAACACATGCAAATGGCAACCTTCGACGTCAGCCGAAATAGCTCAGTTGGGAGAGCGTTAGACTGAAGATCTAAAGGTCCCTGGTTCGATCCCGGGTTTCGGCAGGTATTCGTTTTCATGCGACGCCAATGGAATTACTCTGCGTTTGTGATAATGCAACTACCGCTGACAACAAAACTGACCCTCTCCTGTAGCTGTTCTGGTTGTCTATTGCATGCCATAAGAGGAACTTACTAGACAACTAACTCCCTTAGAAGCAAAAGAATTAAAAATATCCTACCGACTGCATTCCCTTTTCTGTGTCAGGTGGTGAAGAACATCTTCAACGGAACCGTGAAATGAGCGAAAGCGTGGGAAACATTGCATTCGAAATGCTTGTGAATTTTCCAATTGCCCAGTGAGTGTCGACAAAACACGTAAATTCTCTGCTCCAACGTATGAGACGTAACAACTGGTACAATTTGTTGTTGCATCGTGTGTCAGCAGTCTTCGATAGTGTGTTACGGGCTTAGCGCGATAAGTTTGTAGACAGCATTTGGGCGACGTTTTATTAGTAACGGCCCCATGCAGCGATTGAACAACAGTAAAGGACATGAGTCAATGTATAGTTGTGCATCGTGGGAGGTTTTGCAGCCTTGTGTGAGCCCGGATAGCTCAGTCGGTAGAGCATTAGGCTTTTAACCTAAGGGTCCAGGGTTCAAGTCCCTGTCCGGGCGGAAATTTTAATACTTTGGTAGCGATTCGTCTGGTAGCGGTGGAAACGCTACGGAAAATAATGCAGCTACGCCGTTTTCTGACACCACAGTGTTTTAAACGGTAGCAGTTGCATGTGTCGAGAGAACACCGCGCTAACGGCAGTCGTGGCCGAGTGGTTAAGGCGTCTGACTCGAAATCAGATTCCCTCTGGGAGCGTAGGTTCGAATCCTACCGGCTGCGTGCGATTTTGCGTAAAGAGGAGCAAACGTTTTCGCACACATGTGACATGCGTGGGCGAATGCGGGTGCAACCAGTGATGCCATTCTCAACAAGACGAAAATTTCCGTTTTAAGAATACTGAGTTTTCGCGACGACAGCTACTTACTGTGCCTTTCGGTTCACCTCGCACTGACGCTGGGACTGCAGAAAGCCGTCGCTGAGATGGTGAGTACACAGATGTGCTCGAAAGTGTTGGACAGAGCGGACATTTCATTTTCTTTTTATGAATCGCAATTTCAATCATTCGAGTGCGGCAAAAGCAGTGGTGCAGCGTTTTTTTTTCTTTTCTTAAGATCTCGCAGCTGCTTGGAGGTATGTCCATCGTTTTAAGACGACAGAAAACTAGCGTCAGCGGTGCGTCAGTGGGAAGTCGGTGAAGTCGCCATTGGAGCCATAAGTCAGTGGGAAATTAGTACACTTTCGTAACGGCTAATGGAAACCCTACAGCAAAGAGTGAGGCCACGCCGTTTTCTGCCATCAGATTGCTTCTAAAGATGGCGGCTTCACTTGTCGGGAGTCGCTTCCGCCACCGGCAGTCGTGGCCGAGTGGTTAAGGCGTCTGACTTGAAATCAGATTCCCTCTGGGAGCGTAGGTTCGAGTCCTGCCGACTGCGAAAATTTTCTCGCTCTCAAAAGGCGGACGTTGCTAGGATGCACCTAGCAGTTGCGTCACTACTAAACACGTGGGTCACCAGCAATGTGCAGTGTTATTTGATCGAGGGCGCAGCGTTACAGTCGCCCCCAGAAGCCGCAGCTCATCTCCTAGTCTCACAGCCGTCCACCAGGTGTTAGTACAAGTGTCGCCTCACTGGGCAGTGCAGATGTGTCCATTTTAGCTTGCAGACGATGACGTGTAGCAATTTATGAGCTAACGCAAGTCGAATGTTTTACCGTGTGTATCTGCTAGATACTGCCTCTCATATGGTGGAGAGGCTCACTCCTTCTTGTGTCTCGTTCTCTGCACACGAGTTGCCCCTGGCATCGATATAGCACGTGTTTTCTAGCGTCAGCGTGGCGTCACGTCAAGTCAGCGAATTCAATATCACACGAATCGAGTCGACATGTTTGCTTGTTACGATGACGGAAGCTGAAGAAATGTGTGTGGAACTTCACTGCATCGGCTGCTCGCCCTTCAGCGTCCCTATGTCTTATCAGACGAAGGTGACTGTGAAATTGGCAACGAGGCACAAATTAACGAACACATGCAAATGGCAACCTTCGACGTCAGCCGAAATAGCTCAGTTGGGAGAGCGTTAGACTGAAGATCTAAAGGTCCCTGGTTCGATCCCGGGTTTCGGCAGGTATTCGTTTTCATGCGACGCCAATGGAATTACTCTGCGTTTGTGATAATGCAACTACCGCTGACAACAAAACTGACCCTCTCCTGTAGCTGTTCTGGTTGTCTATTGCATGCCATAAGAGGAACTTACTAGACAACTAACTCCCTTAGAAGCAAAAGAATTAAAAATATCCTACCGACTGCATTCCCTTTTCTGTGTCAGGTGGTGAAGAACATCTTCAACGGAACCGTGAAATGAGCGAAAGCGTGGGAAACATTGCATTCGAAATGCTTGTGAATTTTCCAATTGCCCAGTGAGTGTCGACAAAACACGTAAATTCTCTGCTCCAACGTATGAGACGTAACAACTGGTACAATTTGTTGTTGCATCGTGTGTCAGCAGTCTTCGATAGTGTGTTACGGGCTTAGCGCGATAAGTTTGTAGACAGCATTTGGGCGACGTTTTATTAGTAACGGCCCCATGCAGCGATTGAACAACAGTAAAGGACATGAGTCAATGTATAGTTGTGCATCGTGGGAGGTTTTGCAGCCTTGTGTGAGCCCGGATAGCTCAGTCGGTAGAGCATTAGGCTTTTAACCTAAGGGTCCAGGGTTCAAGTCCCTGTCCGGGCGGAAATTTTAATACTTTGGTAGCGATTCGTCTGGTAGCGGTGGAAACGCTACGGAAAATAATGCAGCTACGCCGTTTTCTGACACCACAGTGTTTTAAACGGTAGCAGTTGCATGTGTCGAGAGAACACCGCGCTAACGGCAGTCGTGGCCGAGTGGTTAAGGCGTCTGACTCGAAATCAGATTCCCTCTGGGAGCGTAGGTTCGAATCCTACCGGCTGCGTGCGATTTTGCGTAAAGAGGAGCAAACGTTTTCGCACACATGTGACATGCGTGGGCGAATGCGGGTGCAACCAGTGATGCCATTCTCAACAAGACGAAAATTTCCGTTTTAAGAATACTGAGTTTTCGCGACGACAGCTACTTACTGTGCCTTTCGGTTCACCTCGCACTGACGCTGGGACTGCAGAAAGCCGTCGCTGAGATGGTGAGTACACAGATGTGCTCGAAAGTGTTGGACAGAGCGGACATTTCATTTTCTTTTTATGAATCGCAATTTCAATCATTCGAGTGCGGCAAAAGCAGTGGTGCAGCGTTTTTTTTTTCTTTTCTTAAGATCTCGCAGCTGCTTGGAGGTATGTCCATCGTTTTAAGACGACAGAAAACTAGCGTCAGCGGTGCGTCAGTGGGAAGTCGGTGAAGTCGCCATTGGAGCCATAAGTCAGTGGGAAATTAGTACACTTTCGTAACGGCTAATGGAAACCCTACAGCAAAGAGTGAGGCCACGCCGTTTTCTGCCATCAGATTGCTTCTAAAGATGGCGGCTTCACTTGTCGGGAGTCGCTTCCGCCACCGGCAGTCGTGGCCGAGTGGTTAAGGCGTCTGACTTGAAATCAGATTCCCTCTGGGAGCGTAGGTTCGAGTCCTGCCGACTGCGAAAATTTTCTCGCTCTCAAAAGGCGGACGTTGCTAGGATGCACCTAGCAGTTGCGTCACTACTAAACACGTGGGTCACCAGCAATGTGCAGTGTTATTTGATCGAGGGCGCAGCGTTACAGTCGCCCCCAGAAGCCGCAGCTCATCTCCTAGTCTCACAGCCGTCCACCAGGTGTTAGTACAAGTGTCGCCTCACTGGGCAGTGCAGATGTGTCCATTTTAGCTTGCAGACGATGACGTGTAGCAATTTATGAGCTAACGCAAGTCGAATGTTTTACCGTGTGTATCTGCTAGATACTGCCTCTCATATGGTGGAGAGGCTCACTCCTTCTTGTGTCTCGTTCTCTGCACACGAGTTGCCCCTGGCATCGATATAGCACGTGTTTTCTAGCGTCAGCGTGGCGTCACGTCAAGTCAGCGAATTCAATATCACACGAATCGAGTCGACATGTTTGCTTGTTACGATGACGGAAGCTGAAGAAATGTGTGTGGAACTTCACTGCATCGGCTGCTCGCCCTTCAGCGTCCCTATGTCTTATCAGACGAAGGTGACTGTGAAATTGGCAACGAGGCACAAATTAACGAACACATGCAAATGGCAACCTTCGACGTCAGCCGAAATAGCTCAGTTGGGAGAGCGTTAGACTGAAGATCTAAAGGTCCCTGGTTCGATCCCGGGTTTCGGCAGGTATTCGTTTTCATGCGACGCCAATGGAATTACTCTGCGTTTGTGATAATGCAACTACCGCTGACAACAAAACTGACCCTCTCCTGTAGCTGTTCTGGTTGTCTATTGCATGCCATAAGAGGAACTTACTAGACAACTAACTCCCTTAGAAGCAAAAGAATTAAAAATATCCTACTGACTGCATTCCCTTTTCTGTGTCAGGTGGTGAAGAACATCTTCAACGGAACCGTGAAATGAGCGAAAGCGTGGGAAACATTGCATTCGAAATGCTTGTGAATTTTCCAATTGCCCAGTGAGTGTCGACAAAACACGTAAATTCTCTGCTCCAACGTATGAGACGTAACAACTGGTACAATTTGTTGTTGCATCGTGTGTCAGCAGTCTTCGATAGTGTGTTACGGGCTTAGCGCGATAAGTTTGTAGACAGCATTTGGGCGACGTTTTATTAGTAACGGCCCCATGCAGCGATTGAACAACAGTAAAGGACATGAGTCAATGTATAGTTGTGCATCGTGGGAGGTTTTGCAGCCTTGTGTGAGCCCGGATAGCTCAGTCGGTAGAGCATTAGGCTTTTAACCTAAGGGTCCAGGGTTCAAGTCCCTGTCCGGGCGGAAATTTTAATACTTTGGTAGCGATTCGTCTGGTAGCGGTGGAAACGCTACGGAAAATAATGCAGCTACGCCGTTTTCTGACACCACAGTGTTTTAAACGGTAGCAGTTGCATGTGTCGAGAGAACACCGCGCTAACGGCAGTCGTGGCCGAGTGGTTAAGGCGTCTGACTCGAAATCAGATTCCCTCTGGGAGCGTAGGTTCGAATCCTACCGGCTGCGTGCGATTTTGCGTAAAGAGGAGCAAACGTTTTCGCACACATGTGACATGCGTGGGCGAATGCGGGTGCAACCAGTGATGCCATTCTCAACAAGACGAAAATTTCCGTTTTAAGAATACTGAGTTTTCGCGACGACAGCTACTTACTGTGCCTTTCGGTTCACCTCGCACTGACGCTGGGACTGCAGAAAGCCGTCGCTGAGATGGTGAGTACACAGATGTGCTCGAAAGTGTTGGACAGAGCGGACATTTCATTTTCTTTTTATGAATCGCAATTTCAATCATTCGAGTGCGGCAAAAGCAGTGGTGCAGCGTTTTTTTTTTCTTTTCTTAAGATCTCGCAGCTGCTTGGAGGTATGTCCATCGTTTTAAGACGACAGAAAACTAGCGTCAGCGGTGCGTCAGTGGGAAGTCGGTGAAGTCGCCATTGGAGCCATAAGTCAGTGGGAAATTAGTACACTTTCGTAACGGCTAATGGAAACCCTACAGCAAAGAGTGAGGCCACGCCGTTTTCTGCCATCAGATTGCTTCTAAAGATGGCGGCTTCACTTGTCGGGAGTCGCTTCCGCCACCGGCAGTCGTGGCCGAGTGGTTAAGGCGTCTGACTTGAAATCAGATTCCCTCTGGGAGCGTAGGTTCGAGTCCTGCCGACTGCGAAAATTTTCTCGCTCTCAAAAGGCGGACGTTGCTAGGATGCACCTAGCAGTTGCGTCACTACTAAACACGTGGGTCACCAGCAATGTGCAGTGTTATTTGATCGAGGGCGCAGCGTTACAGTCGCCCCCAGAAGCCGCAGCTCATCTCCTAGTCTCACAGCCGTCCACCAGGTGTTAGTACAAGTGTCGCCTCACTGGGCAGTGCAGATGTGTCCATTTTAGCTTGCAGACGATGACGTGTAGCAATTTATGAGCTAACGCAAGTCGAATGTTTTACCGTGTGTATCTGCTAGATACTGCCTCTCATATGGTGGAGAGGCTCACTCCTTCTTGTGTCTCGTTCTCTGCACACGAGTTGCCCCTGGCATCGATATAGCACGTGTTTTCTAGCGTCAGCGTGGCGTCACGTCAAGTCAGCGAATTCAATATCACACGAATCGAGTCGACATGTTTGCTTGTTACGATGACGGAAGCTGAAGAAATGTGTGTGGAACTTCACTGCATCGGCTGCTCGCCCTTCAGCGTCCCTATGTCTTATCAGACGAAGGTGACTGTGAAATTGGCAACGAGGCACAAATTAACGAACACATGCAAATGGCAACCTTCGACGTCAGCCGAAATAGCTCAGTTGGGAGAGCGTTAGACTGAAGATCTAAAGGTCCCTGGTTCGATCCCGGGTTTCGGCAGGTATTCGTTTTCATGCGACGCCAATGGAATTACTCTGCGTTTGTGATAATGCAACTACCGCTGACAACAAAACTGACCCTCTCCTGTAGCTGTTCTGGTTGTCTATTGCATGCCATAAGAGGAACTTACTAGACAACTAACTCCCTTAGAAGCAAAAGAATTAAAAATATCCTACCGACTGCATTCCCTTTTCTGTGTCAGGTGGTGAAGAACATCTTCAACGGAACCGTGAAATGAGCGAAAGCGTGGGAAACATTGCATTCGAAATGCTTGTGAATTTTCCAATTGCCCAGTGAGTGTCGACAAAACACGTAAATTCTCTGCTCCAACGTATGAGACGTAACAACTGGTACAATTTGTTGTTGCATCGTGTGTCAGCAGTCTTCGATAGTGTGTTACGGGCTTAGCGCGATAAGTTTGTAGACAGCATTTGGGCGACGTTTTATTAGTAACGGCCCCATGCAGCGATTGAACAACAGTAAAGGACATGAGTCAATGTATAGTTGTGCATCGTGGGAGGTTTTGCAGCCTTGTGTGAGCCCGGATAGCTCAGTCGGTAGAGCATTAGGCTTTTAACCTAAGGGTCCAGGGTTCAAGTCCCTGTCCGGGCGGAAATTTTAATACTTTGGTAGCGATTCGTCTGGTAGCGGTGGAAACGCTACGGAAAATAATGCAGCTACGCCGTTTTCTGACACCACAGTGTTTTAAACGGTAGCAGTTGCATGTGTCGAGAGAACACCGCGCTAACGGCAGTCGTGGCCGAATGGTTAAGGCGTCTGACTCGAAATCAGATTCCCTCTGGGAGCGTAGGTTCGAATCCTACCGGCTGCGTGCGATTTTGCGTAAAGAGGAGCAAACGTTTTCGCACACATGTGACATGCGTGGGCGAATGCGGGTGCAACCAGTGATGCCATTCTCAACAAGACGAAAATTTCCGTTTTAAGAATACTGAGTTTTCGCGACGACAGCTACTTACTGTGCCTTTCGGTTCACCTCGCACTGACGCTGGGACTGCAGAAAGCCGTCGCTGAGATGGTGAGTACACAGATGTGCTCGAAAGTGTTGGACAGAGCGGACATTTCATTTTCTTTTTATGAATCGCAATTTCAATCATTCGAGTGCGGCAAAAGCAGTGGTGCAGCGTTTTTTTTTCTTTTCTTAAGATCTCGCAGCTGCTTGGAGGTATGTCCATCGTTTTAAGACGACAGAAAACTAGCGTCAGCGGTGCGTCAGTGGGAAGTCGGTGAAGTCGCCATTGGAGCCATAAGTCAGTGGGAAATTAGTACACTTTCGTAACGGCTAATGGAAACCCTACAGCAAAGAGTGAGGCCACGCCGTTTTCTGCCATCAGATTGCTTCTAAAGATGGCGGCTTCACTTGTCGGGAGTCGCTTCCGCCACCGGCAGTCGTGGCCGAGTGGTTAAGGCGTCTGACTTGAAATCAGATTCCCTCTGGGAGCGTAGGTTCGAGTCCTGCCGACTGCGAAAATTTTCTCGCTCTCAAAAGGCGGACGTTGCTAGGATGCACCTAGCAGTTGCGTCACTACTAAACACGTGGGTCACCAGCAATGTGCAGTGTTATTTGATCGAGGGCGCAGCGTTACAGTCGCCCCCAGAAGCCGCAGCTCATCTCCTAGTCTCACAGCCGTCCACCAGGTGTTAGTACAAGTGTCGCCTCACTGGGCAGTGCAGATGTGTCCATTTTAGCTTGCAGACGATGACGTGTAGCAATTTATGAGCTAACGCAAGTCGAATGTTTTACCGTGTGTATCTGCTAGATACTGCCTCTCATATGGTGGAGAGGCTCACTCCTTCTTGTGTCTCGTTCTCTGCACACGAGTTGCCCCTGGCATCGATATAGCACGTGTTTTCTAGCGTCAGCGTGGCGTCACGTCAAGTCAGCGAATTCAATATCACACGAATCGAGTCGACATGTTTGCTTGTTACGATGACGGAAGCTGAAGAAATGTGTGTGGAACTTCACTGCATCGGCTGCTCGCCCTTCAGCGTCCCTATGTCTTATCAGACGAAGGTGACTGTGAAATTGGCAACGAGGCACAAATTAACGAACACATGCAAATGGCAACCTTCGACGTCAGCCGAAATAGCTCAGTTGGGAGAGCGTTAGACTGAAGATCTAAAGGTCCCTGGTTCGATCCCGGGTTTCGGCAGGTATTCGTTTTCATGCGACGCCAATGGAATTACTCTGCGTTTGTGATAATGCAACTACCGCTGACAACAAAACTGACCCTCTCCTGTAGCTGTTCTGGTTGTCTATTGCATGCCATAAGAGGAACTTACTAGACAACTAACTCCCTTAGAAGCAAAAGAATTAAAAATATCCTACCGACTGCATTCCCTTTTCTGTGTCAGGTGGTGAAGAACATCTTCAACGGAACCGTGAAATGAGCGAAAGCGTGGGAAACATTGCATTCGAAATGCTTGTGAATTTTCCAATTGCCCAGTGAGTGTCGACAAAACACGTAAATTCTCTGCTCCAACGTATGAGACGTAACAACTGGTACAATTTGTTGTTGCATCGTGTGTCAGCAGTCTTCGATAGTGTGTTACGGGCTTAGCGCGATAAGTTTGTAGACAGCATTTGGGCGACGTTTTATTAGTAACGGCCCCATGCAGCGATTGAACAACAGTAAAGGACATGAGTCAATGTATAGTTGTGCATCGTGGGAGGTTTTGCAGCCTTGTGTGAGCCCGGCCGGATAGCTCAGTCAGTAGAGCATTAGGCTTTTAACCTAAGGGTCCAGGGTTCAAGTCCCTGTCCGGGCGGAAATTTTAATACTTTGGTAGCGATTCGTCTGGTAGCGGTGGAAACGCTACGGAAAATAATGCAGCTACGCCGTTTTCTGACACCACAGTGTTTTAAACGGTAGCAGTTGCATGTGTCGAGAGAACACCGCGCTAACGGCAGTCGTGGCCGAGTGGTTAAGGCGTCTGACTCGAAATCAGATTCCCTCTGGGAGCGTAGGTTCGAATCCTACCGGCTGCGTGCGATTTTGCGTAAAGAGGAGCAAACGTTTTCGCACACATGTGACATGCGTGGGCGAATGCGGGTGCAACCAGTGATGCCATTCTCAACAAGACGAAAATTTCCGTTTTAAGAATACTGAGTTTTCGCGACGACAGCTACTTACTGTGCCTTTCGGTTCACCTCGCACTGACGCTGGGACTGCAGAAAGCCGTCGCTGAGATGGTGAGTACACAGATGTGCTCGAAAGTGTTGGACAGAGCGGACATTTCATTTTCTTTTTATGAATCGCAATTTCAATCATTCGAGTGCGGCAAAAGCAGTGGTGCAGCGTTTTTTTTTTCTTTTCTTAAGATCTCGCAGCTGCTTGGAGGTATGTCCATCGTTTTAAGACGACAGAAAACTAGCGTCAGCGGTGCGTCAGTGGGAAGTCGGTGAAGTCGCCATTGGAGCCATAAGTCAGTGGGAAATTAGTACACTTTCGTAACGGCTAATGGAAACCCTACAGCAAAGAGTGAGGCCACGCCGTTTTCTGCCATCAGATTGCTTCTAAAGATGGCGGCTTCACTTGTCGGGAGTCGCTTCCGCCACCGGCAGTCGTGGCCGAGTGGTTAAGGCGTCTGACTTGAAATCAGATTCCCTCTGGGAGCGTAGGTTCGAGTCCTGCCGACTGCGAAAATTTTCTCGCTCTCAAAAGGCGGCCGTTGAGCTGCATCCTAGCAGTTGCGTCACTACTAAACACGTGGGTCACCAGCAATGTGCAGTGTTATTTGATCGAGGGCGCAGCGTTACAGTCGCCCCCAGAAGCCGCAGCTCATCTCCTAGTCTCACAGCCGTCCACCAGGTGTTAGTACAAGTGTCGCCTCACTGGGCAGTGCAGATGTGTCCATTTTAGCTTGCAGACGATGACGTGTAGCAATTTATGAGCTAACGCAAGTCGAATGTTTTACCGTGTGTATCTGCTAGATACTGCCTCTCATATGGTGGAGAGGCTCACTCCTTCTTGTGTCTCGTTCTCTGCACACGAGTTGCCCCTGGCATCGATATAGCACGTGTTTTCTAGCGTCAGCGTGGCGTCACGTCAAGTCAGCGAATTCAATATCACACGAATCGAGTCGACATGTTTGCTTGTTACGATGACGGAAGCTGAAGAAATGTGTGTGGAACTTCACTGCATCGGCTGCTCGCCCTTCAGCGTCCCTATGTCTTATCAGACGAAGGTGACTGTGAAATTGGCAACGAGGCACAAATTAACGAACACATGCAAATGGCAACCTTCGACGTCAGCCGAAATAGCTCAGTTGGGAGAGCGTTAGACTGAAGATCTAAAGATCCCTGGTTCGATCCCGGGTTTCGGCAGGTATTCGTTTTCATGCGACGCCAATGGAATTACTCTGCGTTTGTGATAATGCAACTACCGCTGACAACAAAACTGACCCTCTCCTGTAGCTGTTCTGGTTGTCTATTGCATGCCATAAGAGGAACTTACTAGACAACTAACTCCCTTAGAAGCAAAAGAATTAAAAATATCCTACCGACTGCATTCCCTTTTCTGTGTCAGGTGGTGAAGAACATCTTCAACGGAACCGTGAAATGAGCGAAAGCGTGGGAAACATTGCATTCGAAATGCTTGTGAATTTTCCAATTGCCCAGTGAGTGTCGACAAAACACGTAAATTCTCTGCTCCAACGTATGAGACGTAACAACTGGTACAATTTGTTGTTGCATCGTGTGTCAGCAGTCTTCGATAGTGTGTTACGGGCTTAGCGCGATAAGTTTGTAGACAGCATTTGGGCGACGTTTTATTAGTAACGGCCCCATGCAGCGATTGAACAACAGTAAAGGACATGAGTCAATGTATAGTTGTGCATCGTGGGAGGTTTTGCAGCCTTGTGTGAGCCCGGATAGCTCAGTCAGTAGAGCATTAGGCTTTTAACCTAAGGGTCCAGGGTTCAAGTCCCTGTCCGGGCGGAAATTTTAATACTTTGGTAGCGATTCGTCTGGTAGCGGTGGAAACGCTACGGAAAATAATGCAGCTACGCCGTTTTCTGACACCACAGTGTTTTAAACGGTAGCAGTTGCATGTGTCGAGAGAACACCGCGCTAACGGCAGTCGTGGCCGAGTGGTTAAGGCGTCTGACTCGAAATCAGATTCCCTCTGGGAGCGTAGGTTCGAATCCTACCGGCTGCGTGCGATTTTGCGTAAAGAGGAGCAAACGTTTTCGCACACATGTGACATGCGTGGGCGAATGCGGGTGCAACCAGTGATGCCATTCTCAACAAGACGAAAATTTCCGTTTTAAGAATACTGAGTTTTCGCGACGACAGCTACTTACTGTGCCTTTCGGTTCACCTCGCACTGACGCTGGGACTGCAGAAAGCCGTCGCTGAGATGGTGAGTACACAGATGTGCTCGAAAGTGTTGGACAGAGCGGACATTTCATTTTCTTTTTATGAATCGCAATTTCAATCATTCGAGTGCGGCAAAAGCAGTGGTGCAGCGTTTTTTTTTTCTTTTCTTAAGATCTCGCAGCTGCTTGGAGGTATGTCCATCGTTTTAAGACGACAGAAAACTAGCGTCAGCGGTGCGTCAGTGGGAAGTCGGTGAAGTCGCCATTGGAGCCATAAGTCAGTGGGAAATTAGTACACTTTCGTAACGGCTAATGGAAACCCTACAGCAAAGAGTGAGGCCACGCCGTTTTCTGCCATCAGATTGCTTCTAAAGATGGCGGCTTCACTTGTCGGGAGTCGCTTCCGCCACCGGCAGTCGTGGCCGAGTGGTTAAGGCGTCTGACTTGAAATCAGATTCCCTCTGGGAGCGTAGGTTCGAGTCCTGCCGACTGCGAAAATTTTCTCGCTCTCAAAAGGCGGCCGTTGAGCTGCATCCTAGCAGTTGCGTCACTACTAAACACGTGGGTCACCAGCAATGTGCAGTGTTATTTGATCGAGGGCGCAGCGTTACAGTCGCCCCCAGAAGCCGCAGCTCATCTCCTAGTCTCACAGCCGTCCACCAGGTGTTAGTACAAGTGTCGCCTCACTGGGCAGTGCAGATGTGTCCATTTTAGCTTGCAGACGATGACGTGTAGCAATTTATGAGCTAACGCAAGTCGAATGTTTTACCGTGTGTATCTGCTAGATACTGCCTCTCATATGGTGGAGAGGCTCACTCCTTCTTGTGTCTCGTTCTCTGCACACGAGTTGCCCCTGGCATCGATATAGCACGTGTTTTCTAGCGTCAGCGTGGCGTCACGTCAAGTCAGCGAATTCAATATCACACGAATCGAGTCGACATGTTTGCTTGTTACGATGACGGAAGCTGAAGAAATGTGTGTGGAACTTCACTGCATCGGCTGCTCGCCCTTCAGCGTCCCTATGTCTTATCAGACGAAGGTGACTGTGAAATTGGCAACGAGGCACAAATTAACGAACACATGCAAATGGCAACCTTCGACGTCAGCCGAAATAGCTCAGTTGGGAGAGCGTTAGACTGAAGATCTAAAGATCCCTGGTTCGATCCCGGGTTTCGGCAGGTATTCGTTTTCATGCGACGCCAATGGAATTACTCTGCGTTTGTGATAATGCAACTACCGCTGACAACAAAACTGACCCTCTCCTGTAGCTGTTCTGGTTGTCTATTGCATGCCATAAGAGGAACTTACTAGACAACTAACTCCCTTAGAAGCAAAAGAATTAAAAATATCCTACCGACTGCATTCCCTTTTCTGTGTCAGGTGGTGAAGAACATCTTCAACGGAACCGTGAAATGAGCGAAAGCGTGGGAAACATTGCATTCGAAATGCTTGTGAATTTTCCAATTGCCCAGTGAGTGTCGACAAAACACGTAAATTCTCTGCTCCAACGTATGAGACGTAACAACTGGTACAATTTGTTGTTGCATCGTGTGTCAGCAGTCTTCGATAGTGTGTTACGGGCTTAGCGCGATAAGTTTGTAGACAGCATTTGGGCGACGTTTTATTAGTAACGGCCCCATGCAGCGATTGAACAACAGTAAAGGACATGAGTCAATGTATAGTTGTGCATCGTGGGAGGTTTTGCAGCCTTGTGTGAGCCCGGATAGCTCAGTCAGTAGAGCATTAGGCTTTTAACCTAAGGGTCCAGGGTTCAAGTCCCTGTCCGGGCGGAAATTTTAATACTTTGGTAGCGATTCGTCTGGTAGCGGTGGAAACGCTACGGAAAATAATGCAGCTACGCCGTTTTCTGACACCACAGTGTTTTAAACGGTAGCAGTTGCATGTGTCGAGAGAACACCGCGCTAACGGCAGTCGTGGCCGAGTGGTTAAGGCGTCTGACTCGAAATCAGATTCCCTCTGGGAGCGTAGGTTCGAATCCTACCGGCTGCGTGCGATTTTGCGTAAAGAGGAGCAAACGTTTTCGCACACATGTGACATGCGTGGGCGAATGCGGGTGCAACCAGTGATGCCATTCTCAACAAGACGAAAATTTCCGTTTTAAGAATACTGAGTTTTCGCGACGACAGCTACTTACTGTGCCTTTCGGTTCACCTCGCACTGACGCTGGGACTGCAGAAAGCCGTCGCTGAGATGGTGAGTACACAGATGTGCTCGAAAGTGTTGGACAGAGCGGACATTTCATTTTCTTTTTATGAATCGCAATTTCAATCATTCGAGTGCGGCAAAAGCAGTGGTGCAGCGTTTTTTTTTTTCTTTTCTTAAGATCTCGCAGCTGCTTGGAGGTATGTCCATCGTTTTAAGACGACAGAAAACTAGCGTCAGCGGTGCGTCAGTGGGAAGTCGGTGAAGTCGCCATTGGAGCCATAAGTCAGTGGGAAATTAGTACACTTTCGTAACGGCTAATGGAAACCCTACAGCAAAGAGTGAGGCCACGCCGTTTTCTGCCATCAGATTGCTTCTAAAGATGGCGGCTTCACTTGTCGGGAGTCGCTTCCGCCACCGGCAGTCGTGGCCGAGTGGTTAAGGCGTCTGACTTGAAATCAGATTCCCTCTGGGAGCGTAGGTTCGAGTCCTGCCGACTGCGAAAATTTTCTCGCTCTCAAAAGGCGGCCGTTGAGCTGCATCCTAGCAGTTGCGTCACTACTAAACACGTGGGTCACCAGCAATGTGCAGTGTTATTTGATCGAGGGCGCAGCGTTACAGTCGCCCCCAGAAGCCGCAGCTCATCTCCTAGTCTCACAGCCGTCCACCAGGTGTTAGTACAAGTGTCGCCTCACTGGGCAGTGCAGATGTGTCCATTTTAGCTTGCAGACGATGACGTGTAGCAATTTATGAGCTAACGCAAGTCGAATGTTTTACCGTGTGTATCTGCTAGATACTGCCTCTCATATGGTGGAGAGGCTCACTCCTTCTTGTGTCTCGTTCTCTGCACACGAGTTGCCCCTGGCATCGATATAGCACGTGTTTTCTAGCGTCAGCGTGGCGTCACGTCAAGTCAGCGAATTCAATATCACACGAATCGAGTCGACATGTTTGCTTGTTACGATGACGGAAGCTGAAGAAATGTGTGTGGAACTTCACTGCATCGGCTGCTCGCCCTTCAGCGTCCCTATGTCTTATCAGACGAAGGTGACTGTGAAATTGGCAACGAGGCACAAATTAACGAACACATGCAAATGGCAACCTTCGACGTCAGCCGAAATAGCTCAGTTGGGAGAGCGTTAGACTGAAGATCTAAAGGTCCCTGGTTCGATCCCGGGTTTCGGCAGGTATTCGTTTTCATGCGACGCCAATGGAATTACTCTGCGTTTGTGATAATGCAACTACCGCTGACAACAAAACTGACCCTCTCCTGTAGCTGTTCTGGTTGTCTATTGCATGCCATAAGAGGAACTTACTAGACAACTAACTCCCTTAGAAGCAAAAGAATTAAAAATATCCTACCGACTGCATTCCCTTTTCTGTGTCAGGTGGTGAAGAACATCTTCAACGGAACCGTGAAATGAGCGAAAGCTTGGGAAACATTGCATTCGAAATGCTTGTGAATTTTCCAATTGCCCAGTGAGTGTCGACAAAACACGTAAATTCTCTGCTCCAACGTATGAGACGTAACAACTGGTACAATTTGTTGTTGCATCGTGTGTCAGCAGTCTTCGATAGTGTGTTACGGGCTTAGCGCGATAAGTTTGTAGACAGCATTTGGGCGACGTTTTATTAGTAACGGCCCCATGCAGCGATTGAACAACAGTAAAGGACATGAGTCAATGTATAGTTGTGCATCGTGGGAGGTTTTGCAGCCTTGTGTGAGCCCGGATAGCTCAGTCAGTAGAGCATTAGGCTTTTAACCTAAGGGTCCAGGGTTCAAGTCCCTGTCCGGGCGGAAATTTTAATACTTTGGTAGCGATTCGTCTGGTAGCGGTGGAAACGCTACGGAAAATAATGCAGCTACGCCGTTTTCTGACACCACAGTGTTTTAAACGGTAGCAGTTGCATGTGTCGAGAGAACACCGCGCTAACGGCAGTCGTGGCCGAGTGGTTAAGGCGTCTGACTCGAAATCAGATTCCCTCTGGGAGCGTAGGTTCGAATCCTACCGGCTGCGTGCGATTTTGCGTAAAGAGGAGCAAACGTTTTCGCACACATGTGACATGCGTGGGCGAATGCGGGTGCAACCAGTGATGCCATTCTCAACAAGACGAAAATTTCCGTTTTAAGAATACTGAGTTTTCGCGACGACAGCTACTTACTGTGCCTTTCGGTTCACCTCGCACTGACGCTGGGACTGCAGAAAGCCGTCGCTGAGATGGTGAGTACACAGATGTGCTCGAAAGTGTTGGACAGAGCGGACATTTCATTTTCTTTTTATGAATCGCAATTTCAATCATTCGAGTGCGGCAAAAGCAGTGGTGCAGCGTTTTTTTTTTCTTTTCTTAAGATCTCGCAGCTGCTTGGAGGTATGTCCATCGTTTTAAGACGACAGAAAACTAGCGTCAGCGGTGCGTCAGTGGGAAGTCGGTGAAGTCGCCATTGGAGCCATAAGTCAGTGGGAAATTAGTACACTTTCGTAACGGCTAATGGAAACCCTACAGCAAAGAGTGAGGCCACGCCGTTTTCTGCCATCAGATTGCTTCTAAAGATGGCGGCTTCACTTGTCGGGAGTCGCTTCCGCCACCGGCAGTCGTGGCCGAGTGGTTAAGGCGTCTGACTTGAAATCAGATTCCCTCTGGGAGCGTAGGTTCGAGTCCTGCCGACTGCGAAAATTTTCTCGCTCTCAAAAGGCGGCCGTTGAGCTGCATCCTAGCAGTTGCGTCACTACTAAACACGTGGGTCACCAGCAATGTGCAGTGTTATTTGATCGAGGGCGCAGCGTTACAGTCGCCCCCAGAAGCCGCAGCTCATCTCCTAGTCTCACAGCCGTCCACCAGGTGTTAGTACAAGTGTCGCCTCACTGGGCAGTGCAGATGTGTCCATTTTAGCTTGCAGACGATGACGTGTAGCAATTTATGAGCTAACGCAAGTCGAATGTTTTACCGTGTGTATCTGCTAGATACTGCCTCTCATATGGTGGAGAGGCTCACTCCTTCTTGTGTCTCGTTCTCTGCACACGAGTTGCCCCTGGCATCGATATAGCACGTGTTTTCTAGCGTCAGCGTGGCGTCACGTCAAGTCAGCGAATTCAATATCACACGAATCGAGTCGACATGTTTGCTTGTTACGATGACGGAAGCTGAAGAAATGTGTGTGGAACTTCACTGCATCGGCTGCTCGCCCTTCAGCGTCCCTATGTCTTATCAGACGAAGGTGACTGTGAAATTGGCAACGAGGCACAAATTAACGAACACATGCAAATGGCAACCTTCGACGTCAGCCGAAATAGCTCAGTTGGGAGAGCGTTAGACTGAAGATCTAAAGGTCCCTGGTTCGATCCCGGGTTTCGGCAGGTATTCGTTTTCATGCGACGCCAATGGAATTACTCTGCGTTTGTGATAGTGCAACTACCGCTGACAACAAAACTGACCCTCTCCTGTAGCTGTTCTGGTTGTCTATTGCATGCCATAAGAGGAACTTACTAGACAACTAACTCCCTTAGAAGCAAAAGAATTAAAAATATCCTACCGACTGCATTCCCTTTTCTGTGTCAGGTGGTGAAGAACATCTTCAACGGAACCGTGAAATGAGCGAAAGCGTGGGAAACATTGCATTCGAAATGCTTGTGAATTTTCCAATTGCCCAGTGAGTGTCGACAAAACACGTAAATTCTCTGCTCCAACGTATGAGACGTAACAACTGGTACAATTTGTTGTTGCATCGTGTGTCAGCAGTCTTCGATAGTGTGTTACGGGCTTAGCGCGATAAGTTTGTAGACAGCATTTGGGCGACGTTTTATTAGTAACGGCCCCATGCAGCGATTGAACAACAGTAAAGGACATGAGTCAATGTATAGTTGTGCATCGTGGGAGGTTTTGCAGCCTTGTGTGAGCCCGGATAGCTCAGTCAGTAGAGCATTAGGCTTTTAACCTAAGGGTCCAGGGTTCAAGTCCCTGTCCGGGCGGAAATTTTAATACTTTGGTAGCGATTCGTCTGGTAGCGGTGGAAACGCTACGGAAAATAATGCAGCTACGCCGTTTTCTGACACCACAGTGTTTTAAACGGTAGCAGTTGCATGTGTCGAGAGAACACCGCGCTAACGGCAGTCGTGGCCGAGTGGTTAAGGCGTCTGACTCGAAATCAGATTCCCTCTGGGAGCGTAGGTTCGAATCCTACCGGCTGCGTGCGATTTTGCGTAAAGAGGAGCAAACGTTTTCGCACACATGTGACATGCGTGGGCGAATGCGGGTGCAACCAGTGATGCCATTCTCAACAAGACGAAAATTTCCGTTTTAAGAATACTGAGTTTTCGCGACGACAGCTACTTACTGTGCCTTTCGGTTCACCTCGCACTGACGCTGGGACTGCAGAAAGCCGTCGCTGAGATGGTGAGTACACAGATGTGCTCGAAAGTGTTGGACAGAGCGGACATTTCATTTTCTTTTTATGAATCGCAATTTCAATCATTCGAGTGCGGCAAAAGCAGTGGTGCAGCGTTTTTTTTTTCTTTTCTTAAGATCTCGCAGCTGCTTGGAGGTATGTCCATCGTTTTAAGACGACAGAAAACTAGCGTCAGCGGTGCGTCAGTGGGAAGTCGGTGAAGTCGCCATTGGAGCCATAAGTCAGTGGGAAATTAGTACACTTTCGTAACGGCTAATGGAAACCCTACAGCAAAGAGTGAGGCCACGCCGTTTTCTGCCATCAGATTGCTTCTAAAGATGGCGGCTTCACTTGTCGGGAGTCGCTTCCGCCACCGGCAGTCGTGGCCGAGTGGTTAAGGCGTCTGACTTGAAATCAGATTCCCTCTGGGAGCGTAGGTTCGAGTCCTGCCGACTGCGAAAATTTTCTCGCTCTCAAAAGGCGGCCGTTGAGCTGCATCCTAGCAGTTGCGTCACTACTAAACACGTGGGTCACCAGCAATGTGCAGTGTTATTTGATCGAGGGCGCAGCGTTACAGTCGCCCCCAGAAGCCGCAGCTCATCTCCTAGTCTCACAGCCGTCCACCAGGTGTTAGTACAAGTGTCGCCTCACTGGGCAGTGCAGATGTGTCCATTTTAGCTTGCAGACGATGACGTGTAGCAATTTATGAGCTAACGCAAGTCGAATGTTTTACCGTGTGTATCTGCTAGATACTGCCTCTCATATGGTGGAGAGGCTCACTCCTTCTTGTGTCTCGTTCTCTGCACACGAGTTGCCCCTGGCATCGATATAGCACGTGTTTTCTAGCGTCAGCGTGGCGTCACGTCAAGTCAGCGAATTCAATATCACACGAATCGAGTCGACATGTTTGCTTGTTACGATGACGGAAGCTGAAGAAATGTGTGTGGAACTTCACTGCATCGGCTGCTCGCCCTTCAGCGTCCCTATGTCTTATCAGACGAAGGTGACTGTGAAATTGGCAACGAGGCACAAATTAACGAACACATGCAAATGGCAACCTTCGACGTCAGCCGAAATAGCTCAGTTGGGAGAGCGTTAGACTGAAGATCTAAAGGTCCCTGGTTCGATCCCGGGTTTCGGCAGGTATTCGTTTTCATGCGACGCCAATGGAATTACTCTGCGTTTGTGATAATGCAACTACCGCTGACAACAAAACTGACCCTCTCCTGTAGCTGTTCTGGTTGTCTATTGCATGCCATAAGAGGAACTTACTAGACAACTAACTCCCTTAGAAGCAAAAGAATTAAAAATATCCTACCGACTGCATTCCCTTTTCTGTGTCAGGTGGTGAAGAACATCTTCAACGGAACCGTGAAATGAGCGAAAGCGTGGGAAACATTGCATTCGAAATGCTTGTGAATTTTCCAATTGCCCAGTGAGTGTCGACAAAACACGTAAATTCTCTGCTCCAACGTATGAGACGTAACAACTGGTACAATTTGTTGTTGCATCGTGTGTCAGCAGTCTTCGATAGTGTGTTACGGGCTTAGCGCGATAAGTTTGTAGACAGCATTTGGGCGACGTTTTATTAGTAACGGCCCCATGCAGCGATTGAACAACAGTAAAGGACATGAGTCAATGTATAGTTGTGCATCGTGGGAGGTTTTGCAGCCTTGTGTGAGCCCGGATAGCTCAGTCAGTAGAGCATTAGGCTTTTAACCTAAGGGTCCAGGGTTCAAGTCCCTGTCCGGGCGGAAATTTTAATACTTTGGTAGCGATTCGTCTGGTAGCGGTGGAAACGCTACGGAAAATAATGCAGCTACGCCGTTTTCTGACACCACAGTGTTTTAAACGGTAGCAGTTGCATGTGTCGAGAGAACACCGCGCTAACGGCAGTCGTGGCCGAGTGGTTAAGGCGTCTGACTCGAAATCAGATTCCCTCTGGGAGCGTAGGTTCGAATCCTACCGGCTGCGTGCGATTTTGCGTAAAGAGGAGCAAACGTTTTCGCACACATGTGACATGCGTGGGCGAATGCGGGTGCAACCAGTGATGCCATTCTCAACAAGACGAAAATTTCCGTTTTAAGAATACTGAGTTTTCGCGACGACAGCTACTTACTGTGCCTTTCGGTTCACCTCGCACTGACGCTGGGACTGCAGAAAGCCGTCGCTGAGATGGTGAGTACACAGATGTGCTCGAAAGTGTTGGACAGAGCGGACATTTCATTTTCTTTTTATGAATCGCAATTTCAATCATTCGAGTGCGGCAAAAGCAGTGGTGCAGCGTTTTTTTTTTCTTTTCTTAAGATCTCGCAGCTGCTTGGAGGTATGTCCATCGTTTTAAGACGACAGAAAACTAGCGTCAGCGGTGCGTCAGTGGGAAGTCGGTGAAGTCGCCATTGGAGCCATAAGTCAGTGGGAAATTAGTACACTTTCGTAACGGCTAATGGAAACCCTACAGCAAAGAGTGAGGCCACGCCGTTTTCTGCCATCAGATTGCTTCTAAAGATGGCGGCTTCACTTGTCGGGAGTCGCTTCCGCCACCGGCAGTCGTGGCCGAGTGGTTAAGGCGTCTGACTTGAAATCAGATTCCCTCTGGGAGCGTAGGTTCGAGTCCTGCCGACTGCGAAAATTTTCTCGCTCTCAAAAGGCGGCCGTTGAGCTGCATCCTAGCAGTTGCGTCACTACTAAACACGTGGGTCACCAGCAATGTGCAGTGTTATTTGATCGAGGGCGCAGCGTTACAGTCGCCCCCAGAAGCCGCAGCTCATCTCCTAGTCTCACAGCCGTCCACCAGGTGTTAGTACAAGTGTCGCCTCACTGGGCAGTGCAGATGTGTCCATTTTAGCTTGCAGACGATGACGTGTAGCAATTTATGAGCTAACGCAAGTCGAATGTTTTACCGTGTGTATCTGCTAGATACTGCCTCTCATATGGTGGAGAGGCTCACTCCTTCTTGTGTCTCGTTCTCTGCACACGAGTTGCCCCTGGCATCGATATAGCACGTGTTTTCTAGCGTCAGCGTGGCGTCACGTCAAGTCAGCGAATTCAATATCACACGAATCGAGTCGACATGTTTGCTTGTTACGATGACGGAAGCTGAAGAAATGTGTGTGGAACTTCACTGCATCGGCTGCTCGCCCTTCAGCGTCCCTATGTCTTATCAGACGAAGGTGACTGTGAAATTGGCAACGAGGCACAAATTAACGAACACATGCAAATGGCAACCTTCGACGTCAGCCGAAATAGCTCAGTTGGGAGAGCGTTAGACTGAAGATCTAAAGGTCCCTGGTTCGATCCCGGGTTTCGGCAGGTATTCGTTTTCATGCGACGCCAATGGAATTACTCTGCGTTTGTGATAATGCAACTACCGCTGACAACAAATCTGACCCTCTCCTGTAGCTGTTCTGGTTGTCTATTGCATGCCATAAGAGGAACTTACTAGACAACTAACTCCCTTAGAAGCAAAAGAATTAAAAATATCCTACCGACTGCATTCCCTTTTCTGTGTCAGGTGGTGAAGAACATCTTCAACGGAACCGTGAAATGAGCGAAAGCGTGGGAAACATTGCATTCGAAATGCTTGTGAATTTTCCAATTGCCCAGTGAGTGTCGACAAAACACGTAAATTCTCTGCTCCAACGTATGAGACGTAACAACTGGTACAATTTGTTGTTGCATCGTGTGTCAGCAGTCTTCGATAGTGTGTTACGGGCTTAGCGCGATAAGTTTGTAGACAGCATTTGGGCGACGTTTTATTAGTAACGGCCCCATGCAGCGATTGAACAACAGTAAAGGACATGAGTCAATGTATAGTTGTGCATCGTGGGAGGTTTTGCAGCCTTGTGTGAGCCCGGATAGCTCAGTCAGTAGAGCATTAGGCTTTTAACCTAAGGGTCCAGGGTTCAAGTCCCTGTCCGGGCGGAAATTTTAATACTTTGGTAGCGATTCGTCTGGTAGCGGTGGAAACGCTACGGAAAATAATGCAGCTACGCCGTTTTCTGACACCACAGTGTTTTAAACGGTAGCAGTTGCATGTGTCGAGAGAACACCGCGCTAACGGCAGTCGTGGCCGAGTGGTTAAGGCGTCTGACTCGAAATCAGATTCCCTCTGGGAGCGTAGGTTCGAATCCTACCGGCTGCGTGCGATTTTGCGTAAAGAGGAGCAAACGTTTTCGCACACATGTGACATGCGTGGGCGAATGCGGGTGCAACCAGTGATGCCATTCTCAACAAGACGAAAATTTCCGTTTTAAGAATACTGAGTTTTCGCGACGACAGCTACTTACTGTGCCTTTCGGTTCACCTCGCACTGACGCTGGGACTGCAGAAAGCCGTCGCTGAGATGGTGAGTACACAGATGTGCTCGAAAGTGTTGGACAGAGCGGACATTTCATTTTCTTTTTATGAATCGCAATTTCAATCATTCGAGTGCGGCAAAAGCAGTGGTGCAGCGTTTTTTTTTTCTTTTCTTAAGATCTCGCAGCTGCTTGGAGGTATGTCCATCGTTTTAAGACGACAGAAAACTAGCGTCAGCGGTGCGTCAGTGGGAAGTCGGTGAAGTCGCCATTGGAGCCATAAGTCAGTGGGAAATTAGTACACTTTCGTAACGGCTAATGGAAACCCTACAGCAAAGAGTGAGGCCACGCCGTTTTCTGCCATCAGATTGCTTCTAAAGATGGCGGCTTCACTTGTCGGGAGTCGCTTCCGCCACCGGCAGTCGTGGCCGAGTGGTTAAGGCGTCTGACTTGAAATCAGATTCCCTCTGGGAGCGTAGGTTCGAGTCCTGCCGACTGCGAAAATTTTCTCGCTCTCAAAAGGCGGCCGTTGAGCTGCATCCTAGCAGTTGCGTCACTACTAAACACGTGGGTCACCAGCAATGTGCAGTGTTATTTGATCGAGGGCGCAGCGTTACAGTCGCCCCCAGAAGCCGCAGCTCATCTCCTAGTCTCACAGCCGTCCACCAGGTGTTAGTACAAGTGTCGCCTCACTGGGCAGTGCAGATGTGTCCATTTTAGCTTGCAGACGATGACGTGTAGCAATTTATGAGCTAACGCAAGTCGAATGTTTTACCGTGTGTATCTGCTAGATACTGCCTCTCATATGGTGGAGAGGCTCACTCCTTCTTGTGTCTCGTTCTCTGCACACGAGTTGCCCCTGGCATCGATATAGCACGTGTTTTCTAGCGTCAGCGTGGCGTCACGTCAAGTCAGCGAATTCAATATCACACGAATCGAGTCGACATGTTTGCTTGTTACGATGACGGAAGCTGAAGAAATGTGTGTGGAACTTCACTGCATCGGCTGCTCGCCCTTCAGCGTCCCTATGTCTTATCAGACGAAGGTGACTGTGAAATTGGCAACGAGGCACAAATTAACGAACACATGCAAATGGCAACCTTCGACGTCAGCCGAAATAGCTCAGTTGGGAGAGCGTTAGACTGAAGATCTAAAGGTCCCTGGTTCGATCCCGGGTTTCGGCAGGTACTCGTTTTCATGCGACGCCAATGGAATTACTCTGCGTTTGTGATAATGCAACTACCGCTGACAACAAAACTGACCCTCTCCTGTAGCTGTTCTGGTTGTCTATTGCATGCCATAAGAGGAACTTACTAGACAACTAACTCCCTTAGAAGCAAAAGAATTAAAAATATCCTACCGACTGCATTCCCTTTTCTGTGTCAGGTGGTGAAGAACATCTTCAACGGAACCGTGAAATGAGCGAAAGCGTGGGAAACATTGCATTCGAAATGCTTGTGAATTTTCCAATTGCCCAGTGAGTGTCGACAAAACACGTAAATTCTCTGCTCCAACGTATGAGACGTAACAACTGGTACAATTTGTTGTTGCATCGTGTGTCAGCAGTCTTCGATAGTGTGTTACGGGCTTAGCGCGATAAGTTTGTAGACAGCATTTGGGCGACGTTTTATTAGTAACGGCCCCATGCAGCGATTGAACAACAGTAAAGGACATGAGTCAATGTATAGTTGTGCATCGTGGGAGGTTTTGCAGCCTTGTGTGAGCCCGGATAGCTCAGTCGGTAGAGCATTAGGCTTTTAACCTAAGGGTCCAGGGTTCAAGTCCCTGTCCGGGCGGAAATTTTAATACTTTGGTAGCGATTCGTCTGGTAGCGGTGGAAACGCTACGGAAAATAATGCAGCTACGCCGTTTTCTGACACCACAGTGTTTTAAACGGTAGCAGTTGCATGTGTCGAGAGAACACCGCGCTAACGGCAGTCGTGGCCGAGTGGTTAAGGCGTCTGACTCGAAATCAGATTCCCTCTGGGAGCGTAGGTTCGAATCCTACCGGCTGCGTGCGATTTTGCGTAAAGAGGAGCAAACGTTTTCGCACACATGTGACATGCGTGGGCGAATGCGGGTGCAACCAGTGATGCCATTCTCAACAAGACGAAAATTTCCGTTTTAAGAATACTGAGTTTTCGCGACGACAGCTACTTACTGTGCCTTTCGGTTCACCTCGCACTGACGCTGGGACTGCAGAAAGCCGTCGCTGAGATGGTGAGTACACAGATGTGCTCGAAAGTGTTGGACAGAGCGGACATTTCATTTTCTTTTTATGAATCGCAATTTCAATCATTCGAGTGCGGCAAAAGCAGTGGTGCAGCGTTTTTTTTTTCTTTTCTTAAGATCTCGCAGCTGCTTGGAGGTATGTCCATCGTTTTAAGACGACAGAAAACTAGCGTCAGCGGTGCGTCAGTGGGAAGTCGGTGAAGTCGCCATTGGAGCCATAAGTCAGTGGGAAATTAGTACACTTTCGTAACGGCTAATGGAAACCCTACAGCAAAGAGTGAGGCCACGCCGTTTTCTGCCATCAGATTGCTTCTAAAGATGGCGGCTTCACTTGTCGGGAGTCGCTTCCGCCACCGGCAGTCGTGGCCGAGTGGTTAAGGCGTCTGACTTGAAATCAGATTCCCTCTGGGAGCGTAGGTTCGAGTCCTGCCGACTGCGAAAATTTTCTCGCTCTCAAAAGGCGGCCGTTGAGCTGCATCCTAGCAGTTGCGTCACTACTAAACACGTGGGTCACCAGCAATGTGCAGTGTTATTTGATCGAGGGCGCAGCGTTACAGTCGCCCCCAGAAGCCGCAGCTCATCTCCTAGTCTCACAGCCGTCCACCAGGTGTTAGTACAAGTGTCGCCTCACTGGGCAGTGCAGATGTGTCCATTTTAGCTTGCAGACGATGACGTGTAGCAATTTATGAGCTAACGCAAGTCGAATGTTTTACCGTGTGTATCTGCTAGATACTGCCTCTCATATGGTGGAGAGGCTCACTCCTTCTTGTGTCTCGTTCTCTGCACACGAGTTGCCCCTGGCATCGATATAGCACGTGTTTTCTAGCGTCAGCGTGGCGTCACGTCAAGTCAGCGAATTCAATATCACACGAATCGAGTCGACATGTTTGCTTGTTACGATGACGGAAGCTGAAGAAATGTGTGTGGAACTTCACTGCATCGGCTGCTCGCCCTTCAGCGTCCCTATGTCTTATCAGACGAAGGTGACTGTGAAATTGGCAACGAGGCACAAATTAACGAACACATGCAAATGGCAACCTTCGACGTCAGCCGAAATAGCTCAGTTGGGAGAGCGTTAGACTGAAGATCTAAAGGTCCCTGGTTCGATCCCGGGTTTCGGCAGGTATTCGTTTTCATGCGACGCCAATGGAATTACTCTGCGTTTGTGATAATGCAACTACCGCTGACAACAAAACTGACCCTCTCCTGTAGCTGTTCTGGTTGTCTATTGCATGCCATAAGAGGAACTTACTAGACAACTAACTCCCTTAGAAGCAAAAGAATTAAAAATATCCTACCGACTGCATTCCCTTTTCTGTGTCAGGTGGTGAAGAACATCTTCAACGGAACCGTGAAATGAGCGAAAGCGTGGGAAACATTGCATTCGAAATGCTTGTGAATTTTCCAATTGCCCAGTGAGTGTCGACAAAACACGTAAATTCTCTGCTCCAACGTATGAGACGTAACAACTGGTACAATTTGTTGTTGCATCGTGTGTCAGCAGTCTTCGATAGTGTGTTACGGGCTTAGCGCGATAAGTTTGTAGACAGCATTTGGGCGACGTTTTATTAGTAACGGCCCCATGCAGCGATTGAACAACAGTAAAGGACATGAGTCAATGTATAGTTGTGCATCGTGGGAGGTTTTGCAGCCTTGTGTGAGCCCGGATAGCTCAGTCGGTAGAGCATTAGGCTTTTAACCTAAGGGTCCAGGGTTCAAGTCCCTGTCCGGGCGGAAATTTTAATACTTTGGTAGCGATTCGTCTGGTAGCGGTGGAAACGCTACGGAAAATAATGCAGCTACGCCGTTTTCTGACACCACAGTGTTTTAAACGGTAGCAGTTGCATGTGTCGAGAGAACACCGCGCTAACGGCAGTCGTGGCCGAGTGGTTAAGGCGTCTGACTCGAAATCAGATTCCCTCTGGGAGCGTAGGTTCGAATCCTACCGGCTGCGTGCGATTTTGCGTAAAGAGGAGCAAACGTTTTCGCACACATGTGACATGCGTGGGCGAATGCGGGTGCAACCAGTGATGCCATTCTCAACAAGACGAAAATTTCCGTTTTAAGAATACTGAGTTTTCGCGACGACAGCTACTTACTGTGCCTTTCGGTTCACCTCGCACTGACGCTGGGACTGCAGAAAGCCGTCGCTGAGATGGTGAGTACACAGATGTGCTCGAAAGTGTTGGACAGAGCGGACATTTCATTTTCTTTTTATGAATCGCAATTTCAATCATTCGAGTGCGGCAAAAGCAGTGGTGCAGCGTTTTTTTTTTCTTTTCTTAAGATCTCGCAGCTGCTTGGAGGTATGTCCATCGTTTTAAGACGACAGAAAACTAGCGTCAGCGGTGCGTCAGTGGGAAGTCGGTGAAGTCGCCATTGGAGCCATAAGTCAGTGGGAAATTAGTACACTTTCGTAACGGCTAATGGAAACCCTACAGCAAAGAGTGAGGCCACGCCGTTTTCTGCCATCAGATTGCTTCTAAAGATGGCGGCTTCACTTGTCGGGAGTCGCTTCCGCCACCGGCAGTCGTGGCCGAGTGGTTAAGGCGTCTGACTTGAAATCAGATTCCCTCTGGGAGCGTAGGTTCGAGTCCTGCCGACTGCGAAAATTTTCTCGCTCTCAAAAGGCGGCCGTTGAGCTGCATCCTAGCAGTTGCGTCACTACTAAACACGTGGGTCACCAGCAATGTGCAGTGTTATTTGATCGAGGGCGCAGCGTTACAGTCGCCCCCAGAAGCCGCAGCTCATCTCCTAGTCTCACAGCCGTCCACCAGGTGTTAGTACAAGTGTCGCCTCACTGGGCAGTGCAGATGTGTCCATTTTAGCTTGCAGACGATGACGTGTAGCAATTTATGAGCTAACGCAAGTCGAATGTTTTACCGTGTGTATCTGCTAGATACTGCCTCTCATATGGTGGAGAGGCTCACTCCTTCTTGTGTCTCGTTCTCTGCACACGAGTTGCCCCTGGCATCGATATAGCACGTGTTTTCTAGCGTCAGCGTGGCGTCACGTCAAGTCAGCGAATTCAATATCACACGAATCGAGTCGACATGTTTGCTTGTTACGATGACGGAAGCTGAAGAAATGTGTGTGGAACTTCACTGCATCGGCTGCTCGCCCTTCAGCGTCCCTATGTCTTATCAGACGAAGGTGACTGTGAAATTGGCAACGAGGCACAAATTAACGAACACATGCAAATGGCAACCTTCGACGTCAGCCGAAATAGCTCAGTTGGGAGAGCGTTAGACTGAAGATCTAAAGGTCCCTGGTTCGATCCCGGGTTTCGGCAGGTATTCGTTTTCATGCGACGCCAATGGAATTACTCTGCGTTTGTGATAATGCAACTACCGCTGACAACAAAACTGACCCTCTCCTGTAGCTGTTCTGGTTGTCTATTGCATGCCATAAGAGGAACTTACTAGACAACTAACTCCCTTAGAAGCAAAAGAATTAAAAATATCCTACCGACTGCATTCCCTTTTCTGTGTCAGGTGGTGAAGAACATCTTCAACGGAACCGTGAAATGAGCGAAAGCGTGGGAAACATTGCATTCGAAATGCTTGTGAATTTTCCAATTGCCCAGTGAGTGTCGACAAAACACGTAAATTCTCTGCTCCAACGTATGAGACGTAACAACTGGTACAATTTGTTGTTGCATCGTGTGTCAGCAGTCTTCGATAGTGTGTTACGGGCTTAGCGCGATAAGTTTGTAGACAGCATTTGGGCGACGTTTTATTAGTAACGGCCCCATGCAGCGATTGAACAACAGTAAAGGACATGAGTCAATGTATAGTTGTGCATCGTGGGAGGTTTTGCAGCCTTGTGTGAGCCCGGATAGCTCAGTCGGTAGAGCATTAGGCTTTTAACCTAAGGGTCCAGGGTTCAAGTCCCTGTCCGGGCGGAAATTTTAATACTTTGGTAGCGATTCGTCTGGTAGCGGTGGAAACGCTACGGAAAATAATGCAGCTACGCCGTTTTCTGACACCACAGTGTTTTAAACGGTAGCAGTTGCATGTGTCGAGAGAACACCGCGCTAACGGCAGTCGTGGCCGAGTGGTTAAGGCGTCTGACTCGAAATCAGATTCCCTCTGGGAGCGTAGGTTCGAATCCTACCGGCTGCGTGCGATTTTGCGTAAAGAGGAGCAAACGTTTTCGCACACATGTGACATGCGTGGGCGAATGCGGGTGCAACCAGTGATGCCATTCTCAACAAGACGAAAATTTCCGTTTTAAGAATACTGAGTTTTCGCGACGACAGCTACTTACTGTGCCTTTCGGTTCACCTCGCACTGACGCTGGGACTGCAGAAAGCCGTCGCTGAGATGGTGAGTACACAGATGTGCTCGAAAGTGTTGGACAGAGCGGACATTTCATTTTCTTTTTATGAATCGCAATTTCAATCATTCGAGTGCGGCAAAAGCAGTGGTGCAGCGTTTTTTTTTTCTTTTCTTAAGATCTCGCAGCTGCTTGGAGGTATGTCCATCGTTTTAAGACGACAGAAAACTAGCGTCAGCGGTGCGTCAGTGGGAAGTCGGTGAAGTCGCCATTGGAGCCATAAGTCAGTGGGAAATTAGTACACTTTCGTAACGGCTAATGGAAACCCTACAGCAAAGAGTGAGGCCACGCCGTTTTCTGCCATCAGATTGCTTCTAAAGATGGCGGCTTCACTTGTCGGGAGTCGCTTCCGCCACCGGCAGTCGTGGCCGAGTGGTTAAGGCGTCTGACTTGAAATCAGATTCCCTCTGGGAGCGTAGGTTCGAGTCCTGCCGACTGCGAAAATTTTCTCGCTCTCAAAAGGCGGCCGTTGAGCTGCATCCTAGCAGTTGCGTCACTACTAAACACGTGGGTCACCAGCAATGTGCAGTGTTATTTGATCGAGGGCGCAGCGTTACAGTCGCCCCCAGAAGCCGCAGCTCATCTCCTAGTCTCACAGCCGTCCACCAGGTGTTAGTACAAGTGTCGCCTCACTGGGCAGTGCAGATGTGTCCATTTTAGCTTGCAGACGATGACGTGTAGCAATTTATGAGCTAACGCAAGTCGAATGTTTTACCGTGTGTATCTGCTAGATACTGCCTCTCATATGGTGGAGAGGCTCACTCCTTCTTGTGTCTCGTTCTCTGCACACGAGTTGCCCCTGGCATCGATATAGCACGTGTTTTCTAGCGTCAGCGTGGCGTCACGTCAAGTCAGCGAATTCAATATCACACGAATCGAGTCGACATGTTTGCTTGTTACGATGACGGAAGCTGAAGAAATGTGTGTGGAACTTCACTGCATCGGCTGCTCGCCCTTCAGCGTCCCTATGTCTTATCAGACGAAGGTGACTGTGAAATTGGCAACGAGGCACAAATTAACGAACACATGCAAATGGCAACCTTCGACGTCAGCCGAAATAGCTCAGTTGGGAGAGCGTTAGACTGAAGATCTAAAGGTCCCTGGTTCGATCCCGGGTTTCGGCAGGTATTCGTTTTCATGCGACGCCAATGGAATTACTCTGCGTTTGTGATAATGCAACTACCGCTGACAACAAAACTGACCCTCTCCTGTAGCTGTTCTGGTTGTCTATTGCATGCCATAAGAGGAACTTACTAGACAACTAACTCCCTTAGAAGCAAAAGAATTAAAAATATCCTACCGACTGCATTCCCTTTTCTGTGTCAGGTGGTGAAGAACATCTTCAACGGAACCGTGAAATGAGCGAAAGCGTGGGAAACATTGCATTCGAAATGCTTGTGAATTTTCCAATTGCCCAGTGAGTGTCGACAAAACACGTAAATTCTCTGCTCCAACGTATGAGACGTAACAACTGGTACAATTTGTTGTTGCATCGTGTGTCAGCAGTCTTCGATAGTGTGTTACGGGCTTAGCGCGATAAGTTTGTAGACAGCATTTGGGCGACGTTTTATTAGTAACGGCCCCATGCAGCGATTGAACAACAGTAAAGGACATGAGTCAATGTATAGTTGTGCATCGTGGGAGGTTTTGCAGCCTTGTGTGAGCCCGGATAGCTCAGTCGGTAGAGCATTAGGCTTTTAACCTAAGGGTCCAGGGTTCAAGTCCCTGTCCGGGCGGAAATTTTAATACTTTGGTAGCGATTCGTCTGGTAGCGGTGGAAACGCTACGGAAAATAATGCAGCTACGCCGTTTTCTGACACCACAGTGTTTTAAACGGTAGCAGTTGCATGTGTCGAGAGAACACCGCGCTAACGGCAGTCGTGGCCGAGTGGTTAAGGCGTCTGACTCGAAATCAGATTCCCTCTGGGAGCGTAGGTTCGAATCCTACCGGCTGCGTGCGATTTTGCGTAAAGAGGAGCAAACGTTTTCGCACACATGTGACATGCGTGGGCGAATGCGGGTGCAACCAGTGATGCCATTCTCAACAAGACGAAAATTTCCGTTTTAAGAATACTGAGTTTTCGCGACGACAGCTACTTACTGTGCCTTTCGGTTCACCTCGCACTGACGCTGGGACTGCAGAAAGCCGTCGCTGAGATGGTGAGTACACAGATGTGCTCGAAAGTGTTGGACAGAGCGGACATTTCATTTTCTTTTTATGAATCGCAATTTCAATCATTCGAGTGCGGCAAAAGCAGTGGTGCAGCGTTTTTTTTTTCTTTTCTTAAGATCTCGCAGCTGCTTGGAGGTATGTCCATCGTTTTAAGACGACAGAAAACTAGCGTCAGCGGTGCGTCAGTGGGAAGTCGGTGAAGTCGCCATTGGAGCCATAAGTCAGTGGGAAATTAGTACACTTTCGTAACGGCTAATGGAAACCCTACAGCAAAGAGTGAGGCCACGCCGTTTTCTGCCATCAGATTGCTTCTAAAGATGGCGGCTTCACTTGTCGGGAGTCGCTTCCGCCACCGGCAGTCGTGGCCGAGTGGTTAAGGCGTCTGACTTGAAATCAGATTCCCTCTGGGAGCGTAGGTTCGAGTCCTGCCGACTGCGAAAATTTTCTCGCTCTCAAAAGGCGGCCGTTGAGCTGCATCCTAGCAGTTGCGTCACTACTAAACACGTGGGTCACCAGCAATGTGCAGTGTTATTTGATCGAGGGCGCAGCGTTACAGTCGCCCCCAGAAGCCGCAGCTCATCTCCTAGTCTCACAGCCGTCCACCAGGTGTTAGTACAAGTGTCGCCTCACTGGGCAGTGCAGATGTGTCCATTTTAGCTTGCAGACGATGACGTGTAGCAATTTATGAGCTAACGCAAGTCGAATGTTTTACCGTGTGTATCTGCTAGATACTGCCTCTCATATGGTGGAGAGGCTCACTCCTTCTTGTGTCTCGTTCTCTGCACACGAGTTGCCCCTGGCATCGATATAGCACGTGTTTTCTAGCGTCAGCGTGGCGTCACGTCAAGTCAGCGAATTCAATATCACACGAATCGAGTCGACATGTTTGCTTGTTACGATGACGGAAGCTGAAGAAATGTGTGTGGAACTTCACTGCATCGGCTGCTCGCCCTTCAGCGTCCCTATGTCTTATCAGACGAAGGTGACTGTGAAATTGGCAACGAGGCACAAATTAACGAACACATGCAAATGGCAACCTTCGACGTCAGCCGAAATAGCTCAGTTGGGAGAGCGTTAGACTGAAGATCTAAAGGTCCCTGGTTCGATCCCGGGTTTCGGCAGGTATTCGTTTTCATGCGACGCCAATGGAATTACTCTGCGTTTGTGATAATGCAACTACCGCTGACAACAAAACTGACCCTCTCCTGTAGCTGTTCTGGTTGTCTATTGCATGCCATAAGAGGAACTTACTAGACAACTAACTCCCTTAGAAGCAAAAGAATTAAAAATATCCTACCGACTGCATTCCCTTTTCTGTGTCAGGTGGTGAAGAACATCTTCAACGGAACCGTGAAATGAGCGAAAGCGTGGGAAACATTGCATTCGAAATGCTTGTGAATTTTCCAATTGCCCAGTGAGTGTCGACAAAACACGTAAATTCTCTGCTCCAACGTATGAGACGTAACAACTGGTACAATTTGTTGTTGCATCGTGTGTCAGCAGTCTTCGATAGTGTGTTACGGGCTTAGCGCGATAAGTTTGTAGACAGCATTTGGGCGACGTTTTATTAGTAACGGCCCCATGCAGCGATTGAACAACAGTAAAGGACATGAGTCAATGTATAGTTGTGCATCGTGGGAGGTTTTGCAGCCTTGTGTGAGCCCGGATAGCTCAGTCGGTAGAGCATTAGGCTTTTAACCTAAGGGTCCAGGGTTCAAGTCCCTGTCCGGGCGGAAATTTTAATACTTTGGTAGCGATTCGTCTGGTAGCGGTGGAAACGCTACGGAAAATAATGCAGCTACGCCGTTTTCTGACACCACAGTGTTTTAAACGGTAGCAGTTGCATGTGTCGAGAGAACACCGCGCTAACGGCAGTCGTGGCCGAGTGGTTAAGGCGTCTGACTCGAAATCAGATTCCCTCTGGGAGCGTAGGTTCGAATCCTACCGGCTGCGTGCGATTTTGCGTAAAGAGGAGCAAACGTTTTCGCACACATGTGACATGCGTGGGCGAATGCGGGTGCAACCAGTGATGCCATTCTCAACAAGACGAAAATTTCCGTTTTAAGAATACTGAGTTTTCGCGACGACAGCTACTTACTGTGCCTTTCGGTTCACCTCGCACTGACGCTGGGACTGCAGAAAGCCGTCGCTGAGATGGTGAGTACACAGATGTGCTCGAAAGTGTTGGACAGAGCGGACATTTCATTTTCTTTTTATGAATCGCAATTTCAATCATTCGAGTGCGGCAAAAGCAGTGGTGCAGCGTTTTTTTTTTTCTTTTCTTAAGATCTCGCAGCTGCTTGGAGGTATGTCCATCGTTTTAAGACGACAGAAAACTAGCGTCAGCGGTGCGTCAGTGGGAAGTCGGTGAAGTCGCCATTGGAGCCATAAGTCAGTGGGAAATTAGTACACTTTCGTAACGGCTAATGGAAACCCTACAGCAAAGAGTGAGGCCACGCCGTTTTCTGCCATCAGATTGCTTCTAAAGATGGCGGCTTCACTTGTCGGGAGTCGCTTCCGCCACCGGCAGTCGTGGCCGAGTGGTTAAGGCGTCTGACTTGAAATCAGATTCCCTCTGGGAGCGTAGGTTCGAGTCCTGCCGACTGCGAAAATTTTCTCGCTCTCAAAAGGCGGCCGTTGAGCTGCATCCTAGCAGTTGCGTCACTACTAAACACGTGGGTCACCAGCAATGTGCAGTGTTATTTGATCGAGGGCGCAGCGTTACAGTCGCCCCCAGAAGCCGCAGCTCATCTCCTAGTCTCACAGCCGTCCACCAGGTGTTAGTACAAGTGTCGCCTCACTGGGCAGTGCAGATGTGTCCATTTTAGCTTGCAGACGATGACGTGTAGCAATTTATGAGCTAACGCAAGTCGAATGTTTTACCGTGTGTATCTGCTAGATACTGCCTCTCATATGGTGGAGAGGCTCACTCCTTCTTGTGTCTCGTTCTCTGCACACGAGTTGCCCCTGGCATCGATATAGCACGTGTTTTCTAGCGTCAGCGTGGCGTCACGTCAAGTCAGCGAATTCAATATCACACGAATCGAGTCGACATGTTTGCTTGTTACGATGACGGAAGCTGAAGAAATGTGTGTGGAACTTCACTGCATCGGCTGCTCGCCCTTCAGCGTCCCTATGTCTTATCAGACGAAGGTGACTGTGAAATTGGCAACGAGGCACAAATTAACGAACACATGCAAATGGCAACCTTCGACGTCAGCCGAAATAGCTCAGTTGGGAGAGCGTTAGACTGAAGATCTAAAGGTCCCTGGTTCGATCCCGGGTTTCGGCAGGTATTCGTTTTCATGCGACGCCAATGGAATTACTCTGCGTTTGTGATAATGCAACTACCGCTGACAACAAAACTGACCCTCTCCTGTAGCTGTTCTGGTTGTCTATTGCATGCCATAAGAGGAACTTACTAGACAACTAACTCCCTTAGAAGCAAAAGAATTAAAAATATCCTACCGACTGCATTCCCTTTTCTGTGTCAGGTGGTGAAGAACATCTTCAACGGAACCGTGAAATGAGCGAAAGCGTGGGAAACATTGCATTCGAAATGCTTGTGAATTTTCCAATTGCCCAGTGAGTGTCGACAAAACACGTAAATTCTCTGCTCCAACGTATGAGACGTAACAACTGGTACAATTTGTTGTTGCATCGTGTGTCAGCAGTCTTCGATAGTGTGTTACGGGCTTAGCGCGATAAGTTTGTAGACAGCATTTGGGCGACGTTTTATTAGTAACGGCCCCATGCAGCGATTGAACAACAGTAAAGGACATGAGTCAATGTATAGTTGTGCATCGTGGGAGGTTTTGCAGCCTTGTGTGAGCCCGGATAGCTCAGTCGGTAGAGCATTAGGCTTTTAACCTAAGGGTCCAGGGTTCAAGTCCCTGTCCGGGCGGAAATTTTAATACTTTGGTAGCGATTCGTCTGGTAGCGGTGGAAACGCTACGGAAAATAATGCAGCTACGCCGTTTTCTGACACCACAGTGTTTTAAACGGTAGCAGTTGCATGTGTCGAGAGAACACCGCGCTAACGGCAGTCGTGGCCGAGTGGTTAAGGCGTCTGACTCGAAATCAGATTCCCTCTGGGAGCGTAGGTTCGAATCCTACCGGCTGCGTGCGATTTTGCGTAAAGAGGAGCAAACGTTTTCGCACACATGTGACATGCGTGGGCGAATGCGGGTGCAACCAGTGATGCCATTCTCAACAAGACGAAAATTTCCGTTTTAAGAATACTGAGTTTTCGCGACGACAGCTACTTACTGTGCCTTTCGGTTCACCTCGCACTGACGCTGGGACTGCAGAAAGCCGTCGCTGAGATGGTGAGTACACAGATGTGCTCGAAAGTGTTGGACAGAGCGGACATTTCATTTTCTTTTTATGAATCGCAATTTCAATCATTCGAGTGCGGCAAAAGCAGTGGTGCAGCGTTTTTTTTTTTTCTTTTCTTAAGATCTCGCAGCTGCTTGGAGGTATGTCCATCGTTTTAAGACGACAGAAAACTAGCGTCAGCGGTGCGTCAGTGGGAAGTCGGTGAAGTCGCCATTGGAGCCATAAGTCAGTGGGAAATTAGTACACTTTCGTAACGGCTAATGGAAACCCTACAGCAAAGAGTGAGGCCACGCCGTTTTCTGCCATCAGATTGCTTCTAAAGATGGCGGCTTCACTTGTCGGGAGTCGCTTCCGCCACCGGCAGTCGTGGCCGAGTGGTTAAGGCGTCTGACTTGAAATCAGATTCCCTCTGGGAGCGTAGGTTCGAGTCCTGCCGACTGCGAAAATTTTCTCGCTCTCAAAAGGCGGCCGTTGAGCTGCATCCTAGCAGTTGCGTCACTACTAAACACGTGGGTCACCAGCAATGTGCAGTGTTATTTGATCGAGGGCGCAGCGTTACAGTCGCCCCCAGAAGCCGCAGCTCATCTCCTAGTCTCACAGCCGTCCACCAGGTGTTAGTACAAGTGTCGCCTCACTGGGCAGTGCAGATGTGTCCATTTTAGCTTGCAGACGATGACGTGTAGCAATTTATGAGCTAACGCAAGTCGAATGTTTTACCGTGTGTATCTGCTAGATACTGCCTCTCATATGGTGGAGAGGCTCACTCCTTCTTGTGTCTCGTTCTCTGCACACGAGTTGCCCCTGGCATCGATATAGCACGTGTTTTCTAGCGTCAGCGTGGCGTCACGTCAAGTCAGCGAATTCAATATCACACGAATCGAGTCGACATGTTTGCTTGTTACGATGACGGAAGCTGAAGAAATGTGTGTGGAACTTCACTGCATCGGCTGCTCGCCCTTCAGCGTCCCTATGTCTTATCAGACGAAGGTGACTGTGAAATTGGCAACGAGGCACAAATTAACGAACACATGCAAATGGCAACCTTCGACGTCAGCCGAAATAGCTCAGTTGGGAGAGCGTTAGACTGAAGATCTAAAGGTCCCTGGTTCGATCCCGGGTTTCGGCAGGTATTCGTTTTCATGCGACGCCAATGGAATTACTCTGCGTTTGTGATAATGCAACTACCGCTGACAACAAAACTGACCCTCTCCTGTAGCTGTTCTGGTTGTCTATTGCATGCCATAAGAGGAACTTACTAGACAACTAACTCCCTTAGAAGCAAAAGAATTAAAAATATCCTACCGACTGCATTCCCTTTTCTGTGTCAGGTGGTGAAGAACATCTTCAACGGAACCGTGAAATGAGCGAAAGCGTGGGGAAACATTGCATTCGAAATGCTTGTGAATTTTCCAATTGCCCAGTGAGTGTCGACAAAACACGTAAATTCTCTGCTCCAACGTATGAGACGTAACAACTGGTACAATTTGTTGTTGCATCGTGTGTCAGCAGTCTTCGATAGTGTGTTACGGGCTTAGCGCGATAAGTGTTTGTTAGACAGCATTTGGG